>NC_138315.1:50647500-50657500 GCF_965601325.2 Salmo salar
CTGGAAAACGAATGGAAAAGAATCGGGCATTTCCACTTCAGAGGTATACTGATAAAAACATTTAAAAAATGTAATCTGAACTTTCTTATGTGTCTCAGATATAGGATATTAACTTCAAAACATACTTCCTTTTGATGTATTTTCGCCTGTTTTTTCATGTATGAATCTGATATTCAATGCATTTCTTTGGGCCAAATTCAATGTTTCACCAAATCTATATTTTTTTACATACCATTTTGATACTCACAATTCCCTATGTTAGCTTAGTAGAAACCCATCCCCGGATCCTTAGACCTTAGCAAAAGAGACAGCTCTTCTCTTCTCATCCCTTTAATCATTTCCAACTTTAAAACTCATTACATTATATAGATGTCATTCTGAAGAGTAGTATCAGATGCCCTTTCAACTAGTGGTTTTATGAGAGAGAGAGAGAGAGAGAGAGAGGGAAAAGAGAGAGAGGGAGAGAGGGAGAGAGGGAGAGAGAGAGAGAGAGAGAGGGAAAAGAGAGAGAGAGAGGGAGAGAGAGAGAGAGAGAGAGAGAGAGAGAGAGAGTGGGAAAAGTGAGAGAGGGAGAGAGGGAGAGAGAGAGAGAGAGAGAGAGAAAGGGAAAAGAGAGAGAGGGAGAGAGGGAGAGAGAGAGAGAGAGAGAGAGAGAGAGAGAGAGGAGAGAGAAGTGATGGTCTTCCCACTCTAATTTCTCCGACACTCATTATACTGAACTACTGCATCGTTCATTTAATAGGAGCGTGATATACTGACCTGTTGTTGTCGGGAATAGAAACTAATTTGGCTTTAAATCATTATAACGGTCTCCCTTCCATAGAAATACTCCCCCTGACGCTGTGTGTTAACGATGTTTAATTGGTTTAATCTGTTTTATGTTCAAAAATGTTCATTTTAAAGTCTGACAGTGTTTTGTGTCAAAACGTAAATAGAGAATTTGACAGATTACACAAGCTTTCTCAACTAAATTTTCTTAATACCCGTTCTGATATCATTATCTGTTTTTTTCCCCCCTCCAACTCCAAATGCAAGAAGGCAGTAGACATACCTCTATAGGCCTGTGTGCCGGCCCACTGGTGTGCTTTGAGGAACTCTCTGGTGTGCCTTGAGGAAATGGTGAGCCTTGAGGAACTCACTGGTACTGTATGTCTCTGGTCTTAGCTGTACCACAGCCTCTGGTACTGTATGTCTCTGGTACTGTATGTCTCTGGTACTGTATGTCTCTGGTACTGTATGCCTCTGGTACAGTATGTCTCTGGTCTTAGCTGAACCTCAGCCTCTGGTACTGTATGTCTCTGGTCTTAGCTGTACCACAGTCTCTGGTACTGTATGTCTCTGGTCTTAGCTGTACCACAGCCTCTGGTACTGTATGTCTCTGGTACTGTATGTCTCTGGTACTGTATGTCTCTGGTCTTAGCTGAACCTCAGCCTCTGGTACTGTATGTCTCTGTACTTAGCTATACCACAGCCTCTGGTACTGTATGTCTCTGGTACTGTATGTCTCTGGTCTTAGCTGAACCTCAGCCTCTGGTACTGTATGTCTCTGGTACTGTATGTCTCTGGTACTGTATGTCCCTGGTACTGTATGTCTCTGGTACTGTATGCCTCTGGTACTGTATGTCTCTGGTCTTAGCTGAACCTCAGCCTCTGGTACTGTATGTCTCTGGTACTGTATGTCCCTGGTACTGTATTCCTCTGGTACTGTATGTCTCTGGTACTGTATGTCTCTGGTACTGTATTCCTCTGGTACTGTATTCCTCTGGTACTGTATTCCTCTGGTACTGTATGTCTCTGGTCTTAGCTGAACCTCAGCCTCTGGTACTGTATGTCTCTGGTACTGTATGTCTCTGGTACTGTATGTCCCTGGTACTGTATTCCTCTGGTACTGTATTCCTCTGGTACTGTATGTCTCTGGTACTGTATGTCTCTGGTACTGTATTCCTCTGGTACTGTATTCCTCTGGTACTGTATTCCTCTGGTACTGTATGTCTCTGGTCTTAGCTGAACCTCAGCCCTTGCCGTAGAAACAAACTGATCATTCTTTGTCTCCATGGATGCACCTTTAGAATGCAGAATAACGCTTGTCTCTGGCATAAACCTCCCCGAACTAAAGAGCTATTTTACCAGAGCTAATATATATATATATATTTGGGAACCACTGATATAGGCAATGTAAATACTCTATAGAAACCACTGCTATAGGCAATGTAAATACACTATAGGAACCATTGCTATAGGCAATGTAAATACTCTATAAGAACCACTGCTATAGGCAATGTAAATACTCTATTAGAACCACTGCTATAGTCAATGTAAATACTCTATAGGAACCACTGCTATAGGCAATGTAAATACTCTATAGGAACCACTGCTATAGGCAATGTAAATACTCTATAGGAACCACTGCTATAGGCAATGTAAATACTCTATTAGAGCCACTGCTATAGGCAATGTAAATACTCTATAGGAACCACTGCTATAGGCAATGTAAATACTCTATAGGAACCACTGGTATAGGCAATGTAAATACTCTATAGGAACCACTGCTATAGGCAATGTAAATACTCTATAGGAACCACTGCTATAGTCAATGTAAATACTCTATTGAAACCACTGCTATAGGCAATGTAAATACTCTATAGGAACCACTGCTATAGGCAATGTAAATACTCTATTGGAACCACTGCTATAGGCAATGTAAATACTCTATAGGAACCACTGCTATAGGCAATGCAAATACTCTATTAGAGCCACTGCTATAGGCAATGTAAATACTCTATTGGAACCACTGCTATAGGCAATGTAAATACTCTATAGGAACCACTGCTATAGGCAATGTAAATACTCTATAGGAACCACTGCTATAGGCAATGTAAATACTCTATTGAAACCACTGCTATAGGCAATGTAAATACTCTATTGGAACCACTGCTATAGGCAATGTAAATACTCTATTGGAACCACTGCTATAGGCAATGTAAATACTCTATTGGTACCACTGCTATAGGCAATGTAAATACTATTTTAGAACCACTTCTATAGTCAATGTAAATACTCTATAGGAACCACTGCTATAGGCAATGTAAATACTTTATAGGAACCACTGCTATAGGCAATGTAAATACTCTATAGGAACCACTGCTATAGTCAATGTAAATACTCTATAGGAACCACTGCTATAGGCAATGTAAATACTCTATAGGAACCACTGCTATAGGCAATGTAAATACTCTATAGGAACCACTGCTATAGGCAATGTAAATACTCTATTAGAACCACTGCTATAGGCAATGTAAATACTCTATTAGAACCACTGCTATAGACAATGTAAATACTCTATAGGAACCACTGCTATAGGCAATGTAAATACTCTATTGGAACCACTGCTATAGGCAATGTAAATACTCTATAGGAACCACTGCTATAGGCAATGCAAATACTCTATTAGAGCCACTGCTATAGGCAATGTAAATACTCTATTGGAACCACTGCTATAGGCAATGTAAATACTCTATAGGAACCACTGCTATAGGCAATGTAAATACTCTATAGGAACCACTGCTATAGGCAATGTAAATACTCTATTGAAACCACTGCTATAGGCAATGTAAATACTCTATTGGAACCACTGCTATAGGCAATGTAAATACTCTATTGGAACCACTGCTATAGGCAATGTAAATACTCTATTGGTACCACTGCTATAGGCAATGTAAATACTATTTTAGAACCACTGCTATAGTCAATGTAAATACTCTATAGGAACCACTGCTATAGGCAATGTAAATACTCTATAGGAACCACTGCTATAGGCAATGTAAATACTCTATAGGAACCACTGCTATAGTCAATGTAAATACTCTATAGGAACCACTGCTATAGGCAATGTAAATACTCTATAGGAACCACTGCTATAGGCAATGTAAATACTCTATAGGAACCACTGCTATAGGCAATGTAAATACTCTATTAGAACCACTGCTATAGGCAATGTAAATACTCTATAGGAACCACTGCTATAGGCAATGTAAATACTCTATAGGAACCACTGCTATAGGCAATGTAAATACTCTATAGGAACCACTGCTATAGGCAATGTAAATACTCTATTGGAACCACTGCTATAGGCAATGTAAATACTCTATTAGAACCACTGCTATAGGCAATGTAAATACTCTATTGGAACCACTGCTATAGGCAATGTAAATACTCTATAGGAACCACTGCTCTAGGCAATGTAAATACTATATTAGAGCCACTGCTATAGGCAATGTAAATACTCTATTGGAACCACTGCTATAGGCAATGTAAATACTCTTTAGGAACCACTGCTATAGGCAATGTAAATACTCTATTGGAACCACTGCTATAGGCAATGTAAATACTTTATAGGAACCACTGCTATATGCAATGTAAATACTCTATTGGAACCACTGCTATAGGCAATGTAAATACTCTATAGGAACCACTGCTATAGGCAATGTAAATACTCTATAGGAACCACTGCTATAGGTAATTTAAATACTCTATTGGAGCCACTGCTATAGGCAATGGAAATACTCTATAGGAACCACTGCTACAGGCAATGTAAATACTCTATTAGAACCACTGCTATAGGCAATGTAAATACTCTATAGGAACCACTGCTATAGGCAATGTAAATACTCTATTAGAACCACTGCTATAGGCAATGTAAATACTCTATAGGAACCACTGCTATAGGCAATGTAAATACTCTATAGGAACCACTGCTATAGGCAATGTAAATACTCTATAAGAACCACTGCTATAGTCAATGTAAATACTCTATAGGAACCACTGCTATATTCAATGTAAATACTCTGTAGGAACCACTGCTATAGGCAATGTTAATACTCTATAGGAACCACTGCTATAGGCAATGTAAATACTCTATAGGAACCACTGCTATAGGCAATTTAAATACTCTATAAGAACCACTGCTATAGGCAATGTAAATACTCCATAGGAACCACTGCTATAGGCAATGTAAATACTCTATTAGAGCCACTGCTATAGGCAATGTAAATACTCTATTAGAACCACTGCTATAGGCAATGTAAATACTCTATAGGAACCACTGCTATAGTCAATGTAAATACTCTATTGGAAACACTGCTATAGGCAATGTAAATACTCTATAGGAACCACTGCTATAGGCAATGTAAATACTCTTTTGGAACCACTGCTATAGGCAATGTAAATACTCTATAGGAACCACTGCTATAGGCGATGTAAATACTCTATAGGAACCACTGCTATAGGCAATGTAAATACTCTATAGGAACCACTGCTATAGGCAATGTAAATACTCTATTAGAACCACTGCTATAGGCAATGTAAATACTCTATAGGAACCACTGCTATAGGCAATGTAAATACTCTATAGGAACCACTGCTATAGGCAATGTAAATACTCTATAGGAACCACTGCTATAGGCAATGTAAATACTCTATTAGAACCACTGCTATAGGCAATGTAAATACTCTATAGGAAACACTGCTATAGGCAATGTAAATACTCTATTAGAGCCACTGCTATAGGCAATGTAAATACTCTATAGGAACCACTGCTATAGGCAATGTAAATACTCTATTGGAACCACTGCTATAGGCAATGTAAATACTCTATTGGAACCACTGCTATAGGCAATGTAAATACTCTATTGGAACCACTGCTATAGGCAATGTAAATACTCTATTAGAACCACTGCTATAGGCAATGTAAATACTCTATTGGAACCACTGCTATAGGCAATGTAAATACTCTATAGGAACCACTGCTCTAGGCAATGTAAATACTCTATTAGAGCCACTGCTATAGGCAATGTAAATACTCTATTGGAACCACTGCTATAGGCAATGTAAATACTCTTTAGGAACCACTGCTATAGGCAATGTAAATACTCTATTGGAACCACTGCTATAGGCAATGTAAATACTTTATAGGAACCACTGCTATATGCAATGTAAATACTCTATTGGAACCACTGCTATAGGCAATGTAAATACTCTATAGGAACCACTGCTATAGGCAATGTAAATACTCTATAGGAACCACTGCTATAGGTAATTTAAATACTCTATTGGAGCCACTGCTATAGGCAATGGAAATACTCTATAGGAACCACTGCTACAGGCAATGTAAATACTCTATTAGAACCACTGCTATAGGCAATGTAAATACTCTATAGGAACCACTGCTATAGGCAATGTAAATACTCTATTAGAACCACTGCTATAGGCAATGTAAATACTCTATTAGAACCACTGCTATAGGCAATGTAAATACTCTATAGGAACCACTGCTATAGGCAATGTAAATACTCTATAGGAACCACTGCTATAGGCAATGTAAATACTCTATAAGAACCACTGCTATAGTCAATGTAAATACTCTATAGGAACCACTGCTATAGTCAATGTAAATACTCTGTAGGAACCACTGCTATAGGCAATGTTAATACTCTATAGGAACCACTGCTATAGGCAATGTAAATACTCTATAGGAACCACTGCTATAGGCAATTTAAATACTCTATAAGAACCACTGCTATAGGCAATGTAAATACTCCATAGGAACCACTGCTATAGGCAATGTAAATACTCTATTAGAGCCACTGCTATAGGCAATGTAAATACTCTATTAGAACCACTGCTATAGGCAATGTAAATACTCTATAGGAACCACTGCTATAGTCAATGTAAATACTCTATTGGAAACACTGCTATAGGCAATGTAAATACTCTATAGGAACCACTGCTATAGGCAATGTAAATACTCTTTTGGAACCACTGCTATAGGCAATGTAAATACTCTATTAGAACCACTGCTATAGGCAATGTAAATACTCTATAGGAACCACAGCTATAGGCAATGTAAATACTCTATTAGAACCACTGCTATAGTCAATGTAGATACTCTATAGGAACCACTGCTATAGGCAATGTAAATACTCTATAGGAACCACTGCTATAGTCAATTTAAATACTCTATTAGAACCACTGCTATAGGCAATGTAAATACTCTATAGGAACCACTGCTATAGGCAATGTAAATACTCTATAGGAACCACTGCTATAGTCAATGTAAATACTCTATTGGAACCACTGCTTTAGGCAATGTAAATACTCTATTGAAACCACTGCTATAGGCAATGTAAATACTCTATGGGAACCACGGCTATAGTCAATGTAAATGCTCTATAGGAACCACTGCTATAGGCAATGTAAATAGTCTATTTGCTATGACAAACATAATAAATAGCTGTTTAATCCTCCCTCAGTCCTCATACATCTCCTCTGTCATGTATACCTTCTGTCAGAGACAGAGAATGAACCGTGGTGTGTGTGTCAGCGGTGTATTTCTCTCCATTCAACCCTGGCTGTCCTGAATATGCATGTGGCAGGGGGTTATTTCCATGGTTTTATCGATTTCCCTTCTGAGTCATTTGGCCAGCTGGGGCTGCAGAGTGGCTGCCAGGTCGGAGAGGAGTGTGTGTGTGTGTGTGTGGTGTGTGTGTGTGTGTGTGTGTGTGTGTGTGTGTGTGTGTGTGTGTGTGTGTGTGTGTGTGTGTGTTTAACTATTCTTGTGGGGACCAGAAGTCCCCACAAGAATAGTAAACAATCAAAAATTTGACCAACTGTGGACATTTTGTTAGTCCCCACAAGGTCAAAAGCTATTTCCATTTTTATTTTTTTTGGTTAAGGTTAGAATTAGTGTTAGGAACTAGGGTTAAGGTTAGGGTTAGGAACTAGGGTTAAGGTTAGGGTTAGGAACTAGGGTTAAGGTTAGGGTTAGGAACTAGGGTTAAGGTTAGGGTTAGGAACTAGGGTTAAGGTTAGGGTTAGGAACTAGGGTTAAGGTTAGGGTTAGGACCTAGGGTTAAGGTTAAGGTTAGGAACTAGGGTTAAGGTTAGGGTTAGGAACTAGGGTTAAGGTTAGGGTTAGGAACTAGGGTTAAGGTTAGGGTTAGGAACTAGGGTTAAGGTTAGGGTTAGGAACTAGGGTTAAGGTTAGGGTTAGGAACTAGGGTTAAGGTTAGGGTTAGGAACTAGGGTTAAGGTTAGGGTTAGGAACTAGGGTTAAGGTTAAGGTTAGGAACTAGGGTTAAGGTTAGGGTTAGGAACTAGGGTTAAGGTTAGGGTTAGGAACTAGGGTTAAGGTTAGGGTTAGGAACTAGGGTTAAGGTTAGGGTCAGGATAAGGTTTAGGGTTAGGAACTAGGGTTAAGGTTAGGGTTAGGAACTAGGGTTAAGGTTAGGGTTAGGATAAGTTTTAGGGTTAGGAACTAGGGTTAAGGTTAGGGTTAGGATAAGGTTTAGCGTTAGGAACTAGGGTTAAGTTTAGGGTTAGAAACTAGGGTTAAGGTTAGGGTTAGGAACTAGGGTTAAGGTTAGGGTTAGGATAAGGTTTAGGGTTAAGGTTAGGGTTAGAAACTAGGGTTAAGGTTAGGGTTAGGAACTAGGGTTAAGGTTAGGGTTAGGAACTAGGGTTAAGGTTAGGGTTAGGAACTAGGGTTAAGGTTAGGGTTAGGAACTAGGGTTAAGGTTAGGGTTAGGAACTAGGGTTAAGGTTAGGGTTAGGAACTAGGGTTAAGGTTAGGGTTAGGAACTAGGGTTAAGGTTAGGGTTAGGAACTAGGGTTAAGGTTAGGGTCAGGATAAGGTTTAGGGTTAGGAACTAGGGTTAAGGTTAGGGTTAGGAACTAGGGTTAAGGTTAGGGTTAGGATAAGTTTTAGGGTTAGGAACTAGGGTTAAGGTTAGGGTTAGGATAAGGTTTAGGGTTAGGAACTAGGGTTAAGTTTAGGGTTAGAAACTAGGGTTAAGGTTAGGGTTAGGAACTAGGGTTAAGGTTAGGGTTAGGATAAGGTTTAGGGTTAAGGTTAGGGTTAGAAACTAGGGTTAAGGTTAGGGTTAGGAACTAGGGTTAAGGTTAGGGTTAGGAACTAGGGTTAAGGTTAGGGTTAGGAACTAGGGTTAAGGTTAGGGTTAGTGACTAGGGTTAAGGTTAGGGTTAGGAACTAGGGTTAAGGTTAGGGTTAGGAACTAGGGTTAAGGTTAAGGTTAGGAACTAGGGTTAAGGTTAGGGTTAGGAACTAGGGTTAAGGTTAGGGTTAGGAACTAGGGTTAAGGTTAGGGTTAGGAACTAGGGTTAAGGTTATGGTTAGGATAATGTTTAGGTTTAGGGTTAGGGGTTAGGGAAAATTTGTATTTTGAATGGGACTGAATTGTGTGTCCCCACAAGGTTAGCTGCGCAATACTGTGTCTGTGTGTGTGTGTGTGTGTGTGTGTTTGTGTGTGTGTTGTAAATAAGAATTTGTTCTTAATAACTGACTTGCCTAGTTAAATAAAGGTTAAATAAAATAAATACATAAATAATAAATTAGAGGACAGAAGGTTGAGGTCACAATGCAAACGAAACTAAATCCTCTCGTTGGTGTTTGACCGTATGGCGTCACATACTTCACATGTAGATAAAAAAAAAGCTGTTTGGCTCAGATACATTTCAAACATCACACGTGGAAATGCATCTCTGTCAATCACTCACTCAATCAATACATCAATTATTAAGTACATTCCCTCCTCTGTTCCTTTGTTTGGGGCTGCAGGTACAGTAGCCTAGTGGTTAGCCTAGTGGTTAGAGCGTTCAGCCAGTAACCGAAAGGTTGCTGGGTTGAATTCTCCAGGTGACAAGGTAAAAATCATAATAAAATAAATAACAATTGTTTAAGCATGAACGTGTTCCTCATTCTCGGATGTGGTGATCTGTCCTGGTCCTGGTCCAAAATCACTTCTCTGGTCCTGATCTAACATGAACCAGGAGGGAGGGAGAGAGGGGGGAGGAAGAGAAGGAGAGAGAGATTTGTAAGTCGCTCTGGATAAGAGCGTCTGCTAAATGACGTACATTTACATTTTTTTTTAACATTTTAGTCATTTAGCAGACGCTCTTATCCAGAGCGACTTACAGTAGTGAATGC
>NC_138315.1:50660000-50707500 GCF_965601325.2 Salmo salar
ACGGCGCTATAGAGGCTGGCACGAGGGCACCCTGGTGAGAATACGGCGGGTAATGACGGCGCTACAGAGGCCAGAGTGAGGGCACCCTGGTGAGAATACGGCGTGTAATGAATAAATCGCCTCTACCATCTGTTCAATCGCCGGGAAAAAAACTGGATGAGCTCCATCTGAAACTATCCTATACACGTTAAGAACTGTCACATACTATGCTTCTCGGAGTCATGGCTGAACGAGGACAAGGATAATATAGACCTACAGTTGAAGTCGGAAGTTTACATACACCTTAGCCAAATACATTTAAACTCAGATTTTCACAATTCTTGACATTTAATCCTAGTAAAAATTCACTGTCTTAGGTCAGTTAGGATCAACACTTTATTTTAAGAATGTGAAATGTCAGAATAATAGTAGAGAGAATGATTTATTTCAGCTTTTATTTCTTTCATCACATTCCCAGTGGGTCAGAAGTTTACATACACTCAATTAGTATTTGGTAGCAATGCCTTTAAATTGTTTAACTTGGGTCAAATGTTTCAGGTAGCCTTCCACAAGCTTGCCACAATAAGTTGGGTGAATTTTGGCCCATTCCTCCTGACAGAGCTGATGTAACCGAGTCTGGTTTGTAGGCCTCCTTGCTCGCACACGCTTTTTCAGGTCTGTAGGGGTGCTTTGCTGCAGTCCATCCTGCAGCACAGCACCCCCACAACATGATGCTGCCCCCCCCCCCCCCCCCCCGTGCTTCACAGGGATGGTGTTCTTCGGCTTGCAAGCCTCCCCCTATTTCCTCCAAACATAACGATGGTCATTATGGTCAAACAGTTCTATTTTTATTTCATCAGACCAGAGGACATTTCTCCAAAAAGTGCAATCTTTGTCCCCATGTGCAGTTACAAAACGTAGTCTGGCTTTTTTATGGCGGTTTTGGAGCAGTGGCTTCTTCCTTGCTGAGCAGCCTCTCAGGTTGTGTCGATATAGGTCTCCTTTGACTGTGGATATAGATACTTTTGTACCTGTTTCCTCCAGCATTTCCACAAGATCCTTTGCTGTTATTCTGGGATTGATTTGCACTTTTCGCACCAAAGTACGTTCACCTCTAGGAGACAGAACGCGTCTCCTTCCTGAGCGGTATGATGGCTGCGTGGTCCCATGGTGTCTATACTTGCGTACTATTGTTTGTACAGATGAACGTGGTACCTTCAGGCATTTGAAAATTGCTCCCAAGGATGAACCAGACTTGTGGAGGTCTACAATTATTTTAATGAGGTCTTGGCTGAATTCTTTTGATTTTCCCATAATGTCAAGCAAAGAGGCAGTGAGTTTGAAGGTAGGCCTTGAAATACATCCACAGGTACAACTCCAACTGACTCAAATGATGTCAATTAGCCTATCAGAAGCTTCTAAAGCCATGACATCAGTTCCTGGAATTTTCCAAGCTGTTTAAAGGCACATTCAACTTAGTCTATGTAAATTTTGACCCACTGGAATTGTGATACAGTGAATTATAAGTGAAATAATCTGTCTGTAAACAGTTACTGGAAAAATGACACGTGTCATGCACAAAGTAGATGTCCTAACCGACTTGCCAAAACTATAGTTTGTTAACAAGAAATGTGTGGAGTGGTTGAAAAACGAGTTTTAATGACGAGTTTCCGACTTCAACTGTAGCTGGTTTTTCTGCATCAGCAGGACAGAACAGTAGAGTCTGGTAAGGTCAAGGGTCGCTTTGTTTACAACAGCTGATGCGCTATCTCTAATTTTAAGGAAGTCTTGAGGTTCTGCTCACCTGAGTTAGAGTACCTCATGATAAGATATAGACCATACTATTTACCAAGAGAATTTGTATCTATATTTTATTTTTGCTGTCTATTTACCATGACAAACCAATGCTGTCGCTAAGACCGAACTCAACGAGCTATATAGGGCCATAAGAGAACAAGAAAATGCTCATCCAAAGGCGGCGATCCTAGTAGCTGGTGATTTTACAGGAAAACAAAAATATTTTTTACCTCATTTCTTCTAGCATGTTACATGTGCAACTAGATGGGATGAAAAAAAAAAATCTAGATCGCCTTTGATTCACACACACAAAGCTATCCCCCACCCTCCGGATACTAAGCTACAGTACTTGGAATCCGATTGGTCGGACCGGCGTTGAACAGACCTGAGCACGGGCGCTTCCTGTTTTAGTTTCTGTCTATAGGCTGGGAGCACACACTGCGACGCGTACAAAGCTCTCCCTCGCCCCCATTTTGAAAATATGACCATAACTCTATCCTCCTGATTCCTGCTTACAAGCAAAAGCAGGAAGCACCAGTGACTCGGTCAATAAAAAAAGTGGTCAGATGAAGCAGATGTTAAACTACAGTACTATTTCGCTAGCACAGACCGGAATATGCTCCGGGATTCATCCAATGGCATTGAGGAGTATACCACATCAATCACCGGGTTCAACAATAAGTGCATCGATGACGTCTTCCCCACAGTGTTCGTACGTACATACCCCAACCAAAAGCCATGGATTACAGGCAACATCCGCACTGAGCTAAAGGCTAGAGGACCTCTACATTTACATTTCCATTTTAGTCATTTAGCAGACGCTCTTGTCCAGAGCGACTTACAGTAGTGAATGCATACATTTCATAAATTTTTTCTCCGTACTGGTCCAGGCGGTGTCAGAGGATGGCACTAAAAATTGTCAAAGACTCCAGCCACACTATTCATAGACTGTTCTCGCACGGCAAGTGGTACCGGAGCGCCAAGTCTATGTCCCAGAGGCTTCTAAACAGCTTCTACCCCCAAGCCATAAAACTCCTGAACATCTAATCAAAGGGCTACACAGACTATTTGCATTGCCCCCCCACCCCTCTTTTATGCCGCTGCTACTCTCTGTTATTATCTATGCATAGTCACTTTAATAATTCTACATAAATGTACATATAACCTCAATTAGCTCGACTAACCGATGCCCCTGCACATTGACTCTGTACCGGTACCCCCTGTATATAGCCTTGCTATTGTTATTTTACTGTTGCTCTTTAATTACCTGTTACTTTTATCTCTTATTCTTATTTGTATTTTTTAAATGCATTGTTGGTTAAGGGGCTTGTAAGTACGCATTTCACTGTAAGGTCTTTACCTGTTGTATTCAGCGCATGTGACTAATCACATTTGTTTTGATTTAGAGCTGCCACTTTCAAGGAGCAGGACACTAATCCCGACGTTTATAAAAAATCCTGACGAACCATCAAACAGGCAAAGCGTCAACACAGGACTAAAATAGAATCGTACTGCTCTGACTCTGATATTCGTCGGATGTGGCAGGGCTTGCAAACTACCATAGATTACAAAGGAAACCCAGCCAAGAGCTTCCCAGTGATATGAGCATACCTGACAAACTAAATGTCTTCTATGCTCACTTCGAGACAAGCAACACTGAACAATGTGTGAGAGCAACAGTTGTTCTGGACAACTGTATGATCATGCTCTACGTAGCCAATGTGAGTAAGACCTTTAAACAGGTTAACATTCACAAGGCTGCAGGGCCAGACGGATTACCAGGATGTGTACTGCGAGCATGCGCTGACCAACTGGCAGGTGTCTTCACTGACATTTTTAACCTCTCTCTGACCCAGTCTGTAATACCTACATGTTTTAAGCAGACCACCATTGTCCCTGTGCATAAGAATACCACGGTAACCTGTCTAGATGACTATCGCCCTGTGGCATTCACATCTGTAGCCATGAAGTGCTTTGAAAGGCTGGTCATGGCTCACATCAACACCGTCATTCCAGAAACCCTGGACCCAATCCTATTTGCATACAGCCCCAACAGATCCACATATAATGCACTCCACAACTACGTGAGAATGCTCTTGATTGACTACAGCTCAGCATTCAAAATCATATTGTCCTCCAAACTCATCACTAAGCTAAGGAACCTGGGACTGAACAACTATCTCTGCAACTGGATCTTGCACTTCCTGAGGGGCTGCCCCCTGGTGGTGAGGGTAGGCAACAAAATATTTACTATGTTGACACTCAACATGGGGGCCCCTCAGGGGTGTGTGCTTAGTCCCCTCCTGTACTCCCTGTTCACCCACAACTGTGTGGTTGCGCACGTCTCCAACACCATCATTAAGTTTGCAGATGACACAACGGTGTGAGGCCTGATCAGCTGACAACGATGAGACAGCCTACAGGAAGGAGGTCAGAGACCTGGCAGTGTGGTGCCATGACAACAACATCTCCCTCAACATCAGCAAGACAAAGAAGCTGATCGTGGACTGTAGGAAACGGAGGGCCAAAACCCCACCCCCCCATCCACATCAATGGGGCTGTAGTAGAGCGGTTCGAGAGCTTCACGTTCATCAGTGTCCACATCACTAAGAACCTATCATGGTCCAAAAGACAGAAGGGCACGACAATGTCACTTCCCCCTCAGGAGAATGAAATGATTTGGAGTCGGCCATCTCATCCTCAAAAAGTTCTACAGCTGCACCATTGAGAGCATCTTGACTGGCTGCGTCACCACTTGGTATGTCAACTGCTCGGTATCAGACCACAAGGCGCTACAGATTGTCCATGCGGCACAATACACCACTGGGGCCGAACTCCCTGCCATCCAGGATTTCTATACCAGGTATTGTCAGAGGAAGGCCCTAATAATTGTCAAAAAGACTCCAGCCACCCAAGTTAAAGTTATACAGCAAGTGGTACCTGAGTTCCAAGTCTGGGACCAAAAGACTCCTGAACAGTTTCTGCACCCAAGCCATAAGACTGCAGGTCATCAAAAGACCACCAGACTTTTATTGTATTTTTCTTTGCGCTGACTCTTTTTTTAAATTATTTAACTTGGCAAGTAAGTTATGAACAAATTGTTATTTACAATGACAGCCTACCAGGGAACAGTGGGTTAGCTGCTTTGTTCAGATGCAGAATTACATATTTTTACCTTGTCAGCTCGGGAATTCGAACCAGCAACCTTACAGTTACTGGCTCAACGCTCTAACCACTAGGTTACCTGCCTCCCCAAATCTCTTTGCATTGACTCTCTTGCGCTGACTCTCTTTGCACTGACTCTCCGCACACTCACTAGACTCTCCCCACACACTCACACATACTACATTGACACACCACATTGACTCTGCACTGTTGGGAATGGGCTTGTAAGTAAGCATTTCACGGTAAAGTCTACACCTGTTGTATTCGTCACATGTGACAAATAAAATGACATTTGATTTGAACCTAGCTTAGCTTTTGGGGTTAAATAATGCTGGCTGAAGTACATCTACGCAATGTGGAATGGTGAAAGGGTTTTCTGCGGCTGGAGAGTTAAAGTGCTCAGAGAGAGAGAGAGAGAGAGAGAGAGAGAGAGAGAGAGAGAGAGAGAGAGAGAGAGAGAGAGAGAGAGAGAGAGAGAGAGAGAGAGAGAGAGAGAGAGAGAGAGAGAGAGAGAGAGAGAGAGAGAGAGAGAGAGAGAGAGAGAGAGAGAGAGAGAGAGAGAGAGAGAGACTGATTCCTTTGATTGATATTCTAATGTAAAGTGCCCAGCCAGTTCTACACACTAATTAACATACCAGGAACAAATAATGAGTTTTAGTTTCCAACTTTTTTTTTCTCCAGAAGTTTGACAAAGTGAGTGTAAAAGTAAAGTATTCAAAAACAAGTTCTCACCTCCACTTGAAAACCCTCATTTCCAAAACTTTGTTTTCTTTACTGTGACAGGTGGAATATATGTTTTTTTTTTTTTTTTTTTACGATATAAACATGTATTTTTAAAAGAATCTTTGTAGGAAAATTTAAATAATTTTAGGGTCCACAGTACAAATGCAGATTGAGTAAGAGACGTGCTGAGTATTTAGTTAACAGCTGTCATCTTTGAGTTTCCTACATGCAGTGTGTAGGTGTTTCCATCCCTCTGACCTCTCTGTAGAGGAATTGTGAGGAGAAATGTGACAGCTTCTCGACAAAAGGCAATCAGTAACTGTTTCAGATGTAACATGCAAATACACCGAGTGGACAAAACATTGAGAACGCGGTTCATAATATTGAGTTGTGTCAAGTTGGGTGAATGTCCTTTCGATGGTGGAACATTTTTTTATACACACAGGAAACTGTTGACTGTGGAAAAACCCAGCAGCCCAAATTTCACACCTTTTGCCCTCAGAAAAGCCTCAATTCGTCAGGACATGAACTCTACAAGGTGATAAAGCGTTCCACAGGGATGCTGGCCCATGTTGACTCCAATGCTTCTCACAGTTGTGTCGAGTTGGCTGGATGTCCTTTGGGTGGTGGACCATTCTTGATACACACGGGAAACTGTTGAGTGTGAAAAAACCCAGCAGCGTTGCAGTTCTTGACACAAACCGGTGTGCCTGGTACCTACTACCATACCCCGTTCAAAGGCACTTAAATATTTAGTCTTCCCCATTCACCCTCTGAATGACACACATACACAATCCATATCCCAATTGTCTGAAGTCTTAAAATCCTTCTTTAACCCGTCTCCTCCCCTTCATCTACACTGATTTGAAGTGGATTGAACAAGTAACATCAATAAGGGATAATAGCTTTCACCTGGATTCACCTGGTCAGTCTGTGTCATGGAATGAGCAGGTGTTCTTAAAGTTTTGTCCATTCAGTATATGTTCACATATGTTCTAGCTTAATCTACAACGTAAATGTTAACATGTAACATACACATGCAGGGAACTGCCAAGGTGTGCTGCCTGAGCTAATTAAAGTTATTAGCATCCCCCTATCCACAGGTCACGAGTGGTCACTGAATGGATTGATGAACATGAAAAAACAATGTAAACCGTATTCCATGGCCGTCTCAATCACCAGAGGCGCCCGAGAAAACACCAAAAGATATGGAATTTGTCGTGGAAGAATGGTGTCACATCCCTCCAATAGAGTTCCAGACACTTGTAGAATCTATACCAAGGTTCATTGAAGTTGTTCTGGCTCGTGGTGCCCCAACGCCTTATTAAGACACTTTATGTTGGTGTTTCCTTTACTTTGGCACTTACCTGTAGATAGCATATACTACCCTGCAGCCCGAATACTAATACAAATAGAGTTTTATCGAATTGAATTGAGATACCTGGACCAAGGCTGGCTGGTGGTGGCCCAACGCCTTATTAAGACACTTTATGTTGGCGTTTCCTTTACTTTGGCAGTTATCTGTATTTTGTATCTTTATCTACCTAACCAATTATTGGACGAAGAGTACAATATACACGTCAATCTATGACAGTAACTATTTCACATATATAGTTGTAACTTTAAGTTAGTCTGTAGTCAATCTCATTCGCAAACTCTATGCCTCAGCGAAGGTGATTTGGTCCAGAGAGAGCGATTTGAAGTCTGAGTGTCTTCGAGGCACTTCGTTAATTATTCAAGTGTCGTCGTCACCTTTCCCTCTCTCGAGAATGGATCCCTCTCCTGTCTCCTGTCTCCAGATGGATAGAGGTCTTCATCAGCAATCCGTTTAGCCCCTCTCCGCTGACTCTCTCTCCATATCTCTCTCTCTCCATATCTCTCTCTCCATATCTCTCCATATCTCTCTCTCCATATCTCTCTCTCCACATATCTCTCTCTCCATATCTGTCTCTCCATATCTCTCTCTCCATATCTCTCTCTCCATATCTCTCTCTCCATATCTCTCTCTCCACATATCTCTCTCCATATCTCTCTCTCCACATATCTCTCTCTCCATATCTGTCTCTCCATATCTCTCTCTCCATATCTCTCTCTCCATATCTCTCTCTCCATCTCTCTCTCCATATCTCTCTCTCCATATCTGTCTCTCCATATCTCCCTCTCCATATCTCTCTCTCCATATCTCTCTCTCTCCATATCTCTCCATATCTCTCTCTCTCCATATCTCTCTCTCTTTCTCTCTCTCTCTCCATATCTCTCTCTCTCCATATCTCTCCATATCTCTCTCTCTATATCTCTCTCCCTCCATGTCTCTCTGTCCATATCTCTCAATATCTCTCTCTCCATATCTCTCTTTCTCCATATCTCCCTTTCTCTCCCTCTCTCTCCATATCTCTCTCTCTCTATCCATTTCTCTCTATATCTCTCTCTTTCCGTATCTTTCTCTATCCTTATCTCTCTCTCTCCATATCTCTCTCTCCATATCTCTCTCTCTCTCTCTCTCTCTCTCTCTCTCTCTCTCTCTCTCTCTCTCTCTCTCTCCTTATCGCTCTCTCTCTCTCCAAATCTCTCTCTCTCCATATCTCCCTCTCTGCACATCTCTTTCTCTCCATATCTCTCCATATTCCTCTCTCTCCATATCTCTTTATCTCTCCACATCTCTCTCTCCATATCTCTCTCTATCTCTCCCTCTCCATATCTCTCTCTCTCCATATCTCCCTCTCTCCATATCTCTCTCTCTGCACATCTCTTTCTCTCCATATCTCTCCATATCTCTGTCTCTCTTCATATCTCTCTCCCTCTCTTCATATATATCACTCTCCATATCCCTCCATATCTCTCAATATCTCGCTCCATATCTTTCTCTCTCCATATCTCTCCATATCCCTCTCTCTCCATATCTCTTTCTCCATATGTCTCAATATATCTCTCTCTCTCCAAATCTCTCTCTCTCCATATCTCCCTCTCTGCACATCTCTCTCTCTCCATATCTCTCTCTATCTCTCCCTCTCCATATTTCTATCTCTCCATATATCTCTCTCTCCATATCTCTCTCCATATCTCCATCTCTCTCTCTCTCTGCACATCTCTTTCTCTCCATATCTCTCCACATCTCTCCCTCTCCATATCTCTCTCTCTCCATATCTCTCTCTCTCCATATCTCTCTCTCTCCATATCTCTCTCCACATATATCTCTCTCTCTTCCCATATCTCTCTCTCTCTCTCCTTTTACCACAGTAAGGCACTAAAAAGAGAATAAGGTGCCATTTGGGAATGTGACTCGGGGTCAGCTCTTGGCAGCGTCCCTGTGTCTTACTGGCACCAGAGTTTAGTATCAAGTGCTTTGTGTGATGCAGAGCGATAATGGGTGGGTGATGTTCCTCTACACAGTAAAGTGCTGGGAGGCTTATTGACCAGCAGGACCAATGATTCATTATGGAATAGAATGTTTTACGGAAGATTAGGCCAGTACCATGTTATGGTGAAAAAACCAGAATTGTCACATTCTGAATCAGAATGCATTCGGAATACCTGTAGGTGAATCAGGTTTGTTAGTGACAATATGGGGGGGGGGGGGGATCTACTAAACTCAGCAAAAAAAGAAACGTCCCTTTTTCAGGACCCTGTCTTTCAAAGATAATTAGTAACAATCTAAATAACTTCACAGAGCTTCATAGTAAAGTGTTTAAACACTGTTTTCCATGCTTGTTCAATGAACCATAGACAATTAATGAACATGCACCTGTGGAACGGTCATTAAGACACTAACAGCTTACAGACGTTAGGCAATTAAGGTCACAGTTATGAAAACTCAGGACACTAAAGAGGCCTTTCTACTGACTCTGAAAAACACCAAAAGAAAGATGCCCAGGGTCCCTGCTCATCTGCGTGAATGTGCCTTAGGCATGCTGCAAGGAGGCATGAGGACTGCAGATGTGGCCAGGGCAATAAATTGCAATGTCCGTACTGTGAGATGCCTAAGACAGTGCTACAGGGAGACAGGACGGACAGCTGATCGTCCTCGCAGTGGCAGACCACGTGCAACAACACCTGCACAGGATCGGTACATCCGAACATCACACCTGCGGGACAGGTACAGGATGGCAGCAATAACTGCCCGAGTTACACCAGGAACGCACAATCCCTCCATCAGTGCTCAGGATGTCCGTAATAGGCTGAGAGAGGCTGAACAGAAGGCTTGTAAGCCTGTTGTAAGGCAGGTCCTCACCAGACATCACCGGCAACAACGTCGCCTATGGGCACAAACCCACCGTTGCTGGACCAGACAGGCCTGGCAAAAAGTGCTCTTCACTGACGAGTCGCGATTTTGTCTAATCAGGGGTGATGGTCGGATTCGCATTTATCGTCGAAGGAATGAGCGGTACACCGAGACCTGTACTCTGGAGAGGGATCAATTTGGAGTTGGAGGGTCCATCATGGTCTGGGGCGGTGTGTCACAGCATCATCGAACTGAGCTTGTTGTCATTGCAGGCAATCTCAACGCTGTGCATTACAGGGAAGACATCCTCCTCCCTCATGTGGTACCCTTCCTGCAGGCTCATCCTGACATGACCCTCCAGCATGACAATGCCTCCAGCCATACTGCTCGTTCTGTGCGTGATTTCCTGCAAGACAGGAATGTCAGTGTTCTACCATGGCCAGCGAAGAGCCCGGATCTTTATCTCATTGAGCACGTCTGGGACCTGTGTGATCGGAGGGTGAGGTTCTAGGGCCATTCCTCCCAGAAATGTCAGTGAATTTGCAGGTGCCTTGGTGGAAGAGTGGGGTAACATCTCGCAGCAAGAACTGGCAAATCTGGTGCAGTCCATGAGGAGGAGATGCACTGCAGTACTTAATGCAGCTGGTGGCCACACCAGATACTGACTGTTACTTTTGATTTTGACCCCCCCTTCGTTCAGGGACACGTTATTCCATTTCTGTTAGTCACATATCTGTGGAACTTGTTCAGTTTATGTCTCAGTTGTTGAATCTTGTTATGTTCATACAAATATTTACACATGTTAAGTTTGCTGAAAATAAACGCAGTTGACAGTGAGAGGACGTTTATTTTTTTGCTGAGTTTATATATTCAATGTTATTGTGAAGAAATACCTGTAGGTGAATCAGGTTTGTTAGTGACAATATGGGGGGAAAAAATCTACATTATGTTCAATGTTATTGTGATGAAATACATGTAGTTGAATCAGGTTTTATAAGGAAGACACACTAGTTTGATTTGACTTGCACAGTCATGTTGGTGTTTCTCCCCTTTTATTGAAAAAACTAAACAAAACTTGAATTTCCTGTATGAAAAATGGCAGTGTAAGAATATGTTTATTACTAGGGTCGGGAACAGGAAGTGACATTAACTTCTTTAGAAAAACAGCCCTTATGTTGGAAACAAACATCATTATGTTGTCATCCAGAGTCTCATGTATTTATTTTCCAAGCTTTGGTACACCGTATTTGACATACAGCAGATTTTTATAGGACTAAAGAGTTTACTTTGGGTTTTATTTTTATTTTAAAGCATGGAGAAAAAAATATTACGATACTGGTTTCACTCCAGCCCTATTTAATACTGTGCCAGTAAGCTTGATGCATTTTACTAACACGTAATTCTCTTTAATTTGACTGGGTTTTCAATAGTCTAGACGTAATTTAACAAAGGAGAGATTGCCTAGTTGGGTCAATTCTTCACACCCTTTAGAACATTAACAGTTGGGTTGTACAAAACTTGACAATCTCATTTCCTGTGTAATTTCCTGTGTAATTGATGGAACTAACCTCCAGTAAACCTACAGTTGACATATAGTACTGGAGAAGTTGGGGACTTGGTCATGTACACTGAGTAAGCAAAACATTACAAACACCTGCTCTTTCCATCAGACCAGGTGAATCCAGGTGGAAAAATACGATCCCTTTATCGATCTCGCTTGTTGAATCCACTTCAATCAGTGTAGTTGAACTAGAGGATACAGGTTAAAGAAGGGTTTTTTTGAGCCTTGAGACAATTGAGACATGGATTTTGTATTTGTGCCATTCATAGGGTGAATTGGCTAGACAAAAGACATGGTAGTAGGAACTGGAGGTTCTAGCTTGTATGGCTCACTGGGCGGACCCCCCCCCCCCCCCCCCCCATCATTGACGTTACATGCAAATGAGTGATATAAAATCGATCGCGCAAATGTCACCATTCTCCAAAATATTCTGCGGGCTCCCCGTGCTGCCCCCGGCAAGATGCCGCCCTGGGCGGCTGCTCATGTTGCTTATACCTAAATCCGCCACTGGTAGTAGGTGCCAGGTGCACTGGTTTGAGTGTGTCAAGAACTGCAACGCTGCTGGAATTTTGAAGCTCAACAGTTTCCCATGGGTATCAAGCATGGTCCACCACCCAAAGGACATAAAGCCAACTTGACACAACAGTGGGAATCATTGTAGTCAACATGGGCGCAGCATCTCTGTGGAATGCTTTATCACCTTGTAGAGTCCATGCCCTGGTGAATTAAGGCTGTTCTGAGGGGGAAAAAAAAGGGGGTTTGCCACTCAATATTAAGAAGGTGTTTTTAATGTTTTGTACAATCAGTGTATGTTGGAGTGTACTGCATCATTGAAGCTACGATACTTACTACCTGACTGCCATACCTAGTTCTGCAGCTGCACCATCGAGAGCATCTTGACTGGCTGCATCACCACCGGGTAAGGCAACTGCAAGGAACCCGACTGCAAGGCGCTACAGAGAGTGGTGGGCTACGGCCCAGCTCTTTGCCGTCCAGGACTTCTATACCAGGCGGTGTCAGAGGAAGGCCCAGAAAATTGCCAAAGACTACATCCACCCAAGCCATAGACTGTTTTCTTTGCTAGCGCACGGCAAGCGGTTCTCGGAGCGCAACGTCTGGAACCGAAAGTCTCCTGAATAGTTTCTACACCCCAGCCATAAGACTGCTAAAGAAAACTGCTAAATAGCTAATCAAATGGCTACCCGCTGCTGCAACTGTCTATTATCTATCCTGTTGACTAGTCACTTTACCCCTACCTACAGTATACTGCTGCTACTGTCTATTATCTATCCTGTTGCATAGTCACTTTACCCCTACTTACAGTATACTGCTGTTACTGTCTATTATCTATCCTTTACCCCTACCTACAGTATACTGCTGTTACTGTCTATTATCTATCCTTTACCCCTACCTACAGTATACTGCTGTTACTGTCTATTATCTATCCTTTACCCCTACCTACAGTATACTGCTGTTACTGTCTATTATCTATCCTTTACCCCTATCTACAGTATACTGCTGCTACTGTCTATTATCTATCCTTTACCCCTACCTACAGTATACTGCTGTTACTGTCTATTATCTATCCTTTACCCCTACCTACAGTATACTGCTGCTACTGTCTATTATCTATCCTTTACCCCTACCTACAGTATACTGCTGTTACTGTCTATTATCTATCCTTTACCCTACCTACAGTATACTGCTGTTACTGTCTATTATCTATCCTGTAGCCTAGTCACTTTAACCCTACCTACAGTATACTGCTGCTACTGTCTATTATCTATCCTGTAGCCTAGTCACTTTAACCCTACCTACAGTATACTGCTGTTACTGTCTATTATCTATCCTGTAACCTAGTCACTTTAACCCTACCTACAGTATACTGCTGTTACTGTCTATTATCTATCCTGTAGCCTAGTCACTTTAACCCTACCTACAGTATACTGCTGCTACTGTCTATTATCTATCCTGTAGCCTAGTCACTTTAACCCTACCTACAGTATACTGCTGCTACTGTCTATTATCTATCCTGTAGCCTAGTCACTTTAACCCTACCTACAGTATACTGCTGCTACTGTCTATTATCTATCCTGTAGCCTAGTCACTTTAACCCTACCTACAGTATACTGCTGCTACTGTCTATTATCTATCCTGTAGCCTAGTCACTTTAACCCTACCTACAGTATACTGCTGTTACTGTCTATTATCTATCCTGTAGCCTAGTCACTTTAACCCTACCTACAGTATACTGCTGCTACTGTCTATTATCTATCCTGTAGCCTAGTCACTTTAACCCTACCTACAGTATACTGCTGCTACTGTCTATTATCTATCCTGTAGCCTAGTCACTTTAACCCTACCTACAGTATACTGCTGTTACTGTCTATTATCTATCCTGTAGCCTAGTCACTTTAACCCTACCTACAGTATACTGCTGCTACTGTCTATTATCTATCCTGTAGCCTAGTCACTTTAACCCTACCTACAGTATACTGCTGCTACTGTCTATTATCTATCCTGTAGCCTAGTCACTTTAACCCTACCCACAGTATACTGCTGCTACTGTCTATTATCTATCCTGTAGCCTAGTCACTTTAACCCTACCTATATATACACTGCTTTCAGAAAGTATTCATACTCATTGACTTGTTCCACATTTTGTTGTTTTACGGCCTGAATTCAAAATGGATTAAATACATGCTTTTTTCTCACCCATATAAACACAATACCCCATAATGACAAAGTGAAAACATATTTTCATAAATGTTTGCATTTATATAAGTATTCGCAACCCTGTGTCAATACATGTTAGAATCCCCTTTGGCAGGTATTACAACTGTGAGTCTGTCTGGGTCTCTAAGAGCTTTGTAAACCTGGATTGTACAATATTTGCACATTATTGTTAGAAAAATTCTTCAAGCACTCTCATTGTTGATCATTGCTAGACAGCCATTTTCAAGTCTTGCCATAGATTTGCAAGTAGATTTAAGTCCAAACTGTAACTTGGCCACTCCGGAACATTCAATGTCATCTTGGTAATGAACTGCAGTGCATATTTGCCTTTGTGCTTTAGGTTATTGTCCTGCTGAAAGGTGAATTCATCTCCCAGTGTCTGTTGGAAAGCAGGTTTTCCTCTAGTATGTTGTCTGTGCTTAGCTCTATTACATTTATTTTTATCCCAAAAAACTCCCTAGTCCTTACCGATGACAAGCATACCCATAACATGATGCAGCTACAACCATGCTTGAAAATATGAAGAGTGGTACTCAGTGGTGTGTGGTGTTAGATTTGCCCCAACCAAAAATGGTATTTCTTTACCACATTTTAGAAATTTTACCTTTAGTCCAGTTTTGCACGTTTTGGGAAAATAAATTCAGTACAGGCATTCTTCTTTTCACTCTGTTTATTAGGTTAGTATTGTGGAGTAACTACAATGTTATTGATCCATCCTCAGTAGTCTCCTATCACAGCCGTTCAACTCCTTAGGAAGGATGCCTGTATCTTTGTAGTGACTGGGTCTATTGATACACCATCCAATGTGTATTTAATAACTTCATCATGCTCAAAGGGATATTCATTGTCTGCTTTTTTAAATGTTGACTCATCTACCAATTGGTTCCCTTATTTGCGAGGCATTGGAAAACCTCCCTTGTCTTTGTGGTTGAATCTGTGTTTGAAATTCACTGCTCGACTGAGGAGCTTTACATATAATTGCATGTGTGGGTTACAGAGGTGAGGTAGTCATTCAAAAATCATGTTAAACACTATTATTGCACACAGAGTGAGTCCATGTAACTTATTATGTGACTTGTTAAGCACATGTTTACTACTAAACATATTTAGGCTCGCCATAACAAAGGGGTAGAGTACTTACTGACTCAAGATATTTCAGCTTTACATTTTGTAGTAATTAGTAAACATTTCTAAAAACATAAATCCACTTTGACATTATGGGGTGATTGTGTGTAGATCAGTGACACAAAATCTCAATTGAATCAATTTTAAATTCAGGTTGTATCGCAACAAAATGTGGAAAAAGTCAAGGGGTGTGAATACTTTCTGTACATAGCTACCTCAATTACCTCGTACCCCTGCACATCAACTCGGTATTGGTACTCCCTGTATATAGCAATGCTATTTATTTTACTCGTTATTGTTATTCATTATTCACTGTGTATTTATTTCTCATGTCACTATTTCTATATTTTTCTTATCTTGTAAAAAGGACCAGTCAGTAAGCATTTCAATGTTAGTCTGTTGTGTACGAAGCACGTGACAAATAACATTTGATTTTATTTGATTAGGATAAAAACAAATCTAACCGAAAAAATCTAATCAAATAAAAGTTTATTTGTCACAAGCGCTGAATACAACAGGTGTAGTAGACCTTACAGTGAAATGCTGAATACAACAGGTGTAGTAGACCTTACAGTGAAATGCTGAATACAACAGGTGTAGTAGACCTCACAGTGAAATGCTGAATACAACAGGTGTAGTAGACCTTACAGTGAAATGCTGAATACAACAGGTGTAGTAGACCTCACAGTGAAATGCTGAATACAACAGGTGTAGTAGACCTCACAGTGAAATGCTGAATACAACAGGTGTAGTAGACCTTACAGTGAAATGCTGAATACAACAGGTGTAGTAGACCTCACAGTGAAATGCTGAATACAACAGGTGTAGTAGACCTCACAGTGAAATGCTGAATACAACAGGTGTAGTAGACCTTACAGTGAAATGCTGAATACAACAGGTGTAGTAGACCTCACAGTGAAATGCTGAATACAACAGGTGTAGTAGACCTTACAGTGAAATGCTGAATACAACAGGTGTAGTAGACCTCACAGTGAAATGCTGAATACAACAGGTGTAGTAGACCTCACAGTGAAATGCTGAATACAACAGGTGTAGTAGACCTCACAGTGAAATGCTGAATACAACAGGTGTAGTAGACCTCACAGTGAAATGCTGAATACAACAGGTGTAGTAGACCTCACAGTGAAATGCTGAATACAACAGGTGTAGTAGACCTCACAGTGAAATGCTGAATACAACAGGTGTAGTAGACCTCACAGTGAAATGCTGAATACAACAGGTGTAGTAGACCTCACAGTGAAATGCTGAATACAACAGGTGTAGTAGACCTCACAGTGAAATGCTGAATACAACAGGTGTAGTAGACCTCACAGTGAAATGCTGAATACAACAGGTGTAGTAGACCTCACAGTGAAATGCTGAATACAACAGGTGTAGTAGACCTCACAGTGAAATGCTGAATACAACAGGTGTAGTAGACCTCACAGTGAAATGCTGAATACAACAGGTGTAGTAGACCTCACAGTGAAATGCTGAATACAACAGGTGTAGTAGACCTCACAGTGAAATGCTGAATACAACAGGTGTAGTAGACCTCACAGTGAAATGCTGAATACAACAGGTGTAGTAGACCTCACAGTGAAATGCTGAATACAACAGGTGTAGTAGACCTCACAGTGAAATGCTGAATACAACAGGTGTAGTAGACCTCACAGTGAAATGCTGAATACAACAGGTGTAGTAGACCTCACAGTGAAATGCTGAATACAACAGGTGTAGTAGACCTTACAGTGAAATGCTGAATACAACAGGTGTAGTAGACCTCACAGTGAAATGCTGAATACAACAGGTGTAGTAGACCTCACAGTGAAATGCTGAATACAACAGGTGTAGTAGACCTTACAGTGAAATGCTGAATACAACAGGTGTAGTAGACCTTACAGTGAAATGCTGAATACAACAGGTGTAGTAGACCTTACAGTGAAATGCTGAATACAACAGGTGTAGTAGACCTCACAGTGAAATGCTGAATACAACAGGTGTAGTAGACCTTACAGTGAAATGCTGAATACAACAGGTGTAGTAGACCTCACAGTGAAATGCTGAATACAACAGGTGTAGTAGACCTCACAGTGAAATGCTGAATACAACAGGTGTAGTAGACCTCACAGTGAAATGCTGAATACAACAGGTGTAGTAGACCTCACAGTGAAATGCTGAATACAACAGGTGTAGTAGACCTCACAGTGAAATGCTGAATACAACAGGTGTAGTAGACCTCACAGTGAAATGCTGAATACAACAGGTGTAGTAGACCTCACAGTGAAATGCTGAATACAACAGGTGTAGTAGACCTCACAGTGAAATGCTGAATACAACAGGTGTAGACCTCACAGTGAAATTATTATTTACAAGCCTTTAACCAACAATGCAGTTTTAAGAAAATACCCCCCCCCCCCCAAAAAAAAAAAGAGATAAGAATAACAAATAATTAAATAACAATAGCGCGGCGATGTACAGGGGGTATCGGTACAGAGTCGATGTGCGGGGGCACCGGTGTGGAGGTAATTGAGGTAATATGTACATGTAGGTAAAGTTATTAAAGTGACTATGCGTAGATAATTACAGAGAGTCGCTGCAGCATAGAAGAGGGGGTGGGGGCAATGCAAATAGTCTGGGGAACCAATTGATTAGATGTTCAGGAGTCTTATGGCTTGGGGGTAGAAGCTGTTTAGAAGCCTCTTGGACCTAGACTTGGCGCTCTGGTACCGCTTGCCATGCAGTAGCAGAGAGAACAGTCTATGACTAGGGTGGTTGGAGTCTTTGACAATTTTTTGGTTCTTCCTCTGACACCGCCTGTTATAAAGGTCCTGGATGGCAGGAAGCTTGGCCCAGGTGATGTACTGGGCCGTACGCACTACCCTCTGTAGTGTCTCGCGGTCGGAAGCCAAGCAGTTGCCATACCAGTCAGTCATGCAACCCGTCAGGATGCTCTCGGTGGTGCAACTGTAAATCCGTTTGAGGATCTGAGGACCCATGACAAATCTTTTCAGTCTCCTGAGGGGGAATAGGTTTTGTCATGCCCTCTTCATGACTGTCTTGTTGTGCTTGGGTCATGTTAGTGTAACCGATATGAAATGGCTAGTTAGTTAGCGGTGGTGCACGCTAATAGCGTTTCAATCGGTGACATCACTCGCTCTGAGACTTGAAGTAGGGTTTCCCCTTGCGTTGCAAGGGCCGCGGCTTTTGTGGCGCGATGGGTAACGATGCTTCGTGCGGTGTCAGTTGTTGATGTGTGCAGAGGGTCCCTGGTTCGAGCCCAGGTTGGGGCGAAGAGAGGGACGGAACCTACACTGTTACATGTTGTGTCGTCAGCAAACTTAATGATGGTGTTGGAGTTGTGCTTGGCAGTGCAGTCATGAGTGAACAGGGAGCGCAGGAGGGGACTGAGCACGCACCTCTGAGGGGCCCCCGTGTTGAGGATCAGTGTGGCGGATGTGTTTTTACCTACCCTTACCACCGGTCAGGAAGTCATGATCCAGTTGCAGAGGGAGGTGTTTAGTCCCAGGGTCCTTAGCTTAGTGATGAGCTTTGAGGGCACTATGGTGTTGAATGCTGAGCTGTAGTCAATGAATAGCATTCTCACGTAGGTTTTCCTTTTGTCCAGGTGGGAAAGGGCAGTGTGGAGTGCAATAGAGATGGCATCATCTGTGGATCTGTTGGTGCGGTATGCAAATTGGAGTGGGTCTAAGGTTTCTGGGATAATGGTGTTGATGTGAGCCATGACCAGCCTTTCAAAGCATTTCATGGCTACAGACGTGAGTGCTACGGGTCGGTAGTCATTTAGGCAGGTTACCTTCGTGTTCTTGGGCACAGGCACTATGGTGGTCTGCTTTAAACATGTTGGTATTACAGACTCAGACAGGGAGAGGTTGAAAATGTCAGTGAAGACACTTGAAAGTTGGTCAGCGCATGCTTGGAGTACATGTCCTGGTTATCCATCTGGCCTTGCGGCCTTGTGAATGTTGACCTGTTTAAAGGTCTTGCTCACATCAGCTGCAGAGAGAGTGATCACACAGTCTTCCCGGAACAGCTGATGCTCTCAAGCATGTTTCAGCGTTACTTGCCTCGAAGCGAGCATAGAAGTTATTTAGCTCATCTGGTATGCTCGTGTCACTGGGCAGCTCGCAGCCCTGTTTCCTTTGTAGTCTGTTACAGTTTGCAAGCCCTGCCACATCCGACGATGGGTCAAAGCCGGTGTAGTACGATTCCATCTTAGTCCTGTATTGACGCTTTACCTGTTTGATGGTTCGTCAGAGTCCCCCGCTAATGACTAGTCTATCCTCATGGTCAGCTACTGTGGTAGCTATGACTACCTGATCGTCAGTATAAAGCTGACGGTATTTCTATAAACCGTAGTAACAAAGTAAACCAGTTGACTCCTGACCTGCAGAATTCAGAGCCTGCTGTTATATTTTGTATGAGTTGAAAGCCTACGGTGTTTCCTCTTTAGATTATTTGAAGTGAATGTGATTGCAGCAATTTCATGCCGTGGTGATTCTGTGCCTCAAAGCTTGAACTATTTTTTATAATCTGGGAGAGAGAGAGAGAGAGAGAGAGAGAGAGAGAGAGAGAGAGAGAGAGAGAGAGAGAGAGAGAGAGAGAGAGAGAGAGAGAGAGAGAGAGAGAGAGAGAGAGAGAGGAGAGAGAGAGAGAGAGAGAGAGAGAGAGAGAGAGAGAGCATTGTGTGCACTTTAGAGTGGTCATATTTGCCATGCATTTTTCTATCTGGAGAAATCACAGAGTGTGGAGCTTGTTGAAAGCCTCTCAGTGATTGGAGAGCCAGGCAGAGGAGAGGCATGTCTGGCTGGGGTGTGATTTGGTCTGGGAGTCTCTCATTGTGAGAGGACAGAGACAGGGTACGCAATAGTTATAGGTTGCATCTCAAATACAGTGTGCACTTGGAAATAGGGTGCAATTTGGGACACAGCCATAATCTTTCTCTCTCTCTTTCTTTCTCTCTTTCCTTTTCTCTCTCTCTCTTCTCTTTCCTTCTATCTATCTATCTATCTATCTATCTATCTATCTATCTATCTATCTATCTATCTATCTATCTATCTATCTATCTATCTATCTATCTATCTCTCTCTCTCTCTCACCCCATCTCTCTCTCTCTCTCTCTCTCTCTCTCTCTCTCACCCCCATCTCTCTCTCTCTCTCTCTCTCTCTCTCTCTCTCACCCCCATCTCTCTCTATCTCTCTCTCTCTCTCTCTCTCTCTCTCTACACACCCAGGCTACCCTCTCACACTGCTACCTCTCACTGATACTCCAAATCTTCCGTACCAGAGCTGTATAATTGTTCTCTAATATAGTGACATAACTTGGACTGTCTGTAGCTCTATTCCTCTTTATGTGTTAGTCCCTGTAGCTAGCATGTCTGTTTCCATGGTGATCTAATGGTTAAGATTCAACTAGCATGTCTGTTTCCATGGTGATCTAATGGTTAGGATTCAACTAGCATTCATGTTTCCATGGTGATCTAATGGTTAGGATTCAACTAGCATGTCTGTTTCCTGGAGCTAGCCTAGCACTTCTGTTTAAGTTGAGGTGGTGTGTTCTGGAGCTAGCCTAGCATTTCTGTTTAAGTGGAGGGGATGTGTTCCTGGAGCTAGCCTAGCATGTCTGTGTAAGTGGAGGTGATGTGCTCCTGGAGCTAGCCTAGCATGACTGTGTCAGTGGAGGTGATGTGTTCTGGAGCTAGCCTAGCATGTCTGTGTCAGTGGAGGTGATGTGCTCCTGGAGCTAGCCTAGCATGTCTGTGTCAGTGGAGGTGATGTGTTCTGGAGCTAGCCTAGCATGTTTGTGTAAGTGGAGGTGATTTGATCCTGGAGCTAGCCTAGCATGTCTGTGTAAGTTGAGGTGATGTGTTCCTGGAGCTAGCCTAGCATTTCTGTTTAAGTGGAGGGGATGTGTTCCTGGAGCTAGCCTAGCATGTCTGTGTAAGTGGAGGTGATGTGCTCCTGGAGCTAGCCTAGCATGTCTGTGTCAGTGGAGGTGATGTGTTCTGGAGCTAGCCTAGCATGTCTGTGTCAGTGGAGGTGATGTGCTCCTGGAGCTAGCCTAGCATGTCTGTGTCAGTGGAGGTGATGTGTTCTGGAGCTAGCCTAGCATGTTTGTGTAAGTGGAGGTGATTTGATCCTGGAGCTAGCCTAGCATGTCTGTGTAAGTTGAGGTGATGTGTTCCTGGAGCTAGCCTAGCATTTCTGTGTAAGATGAGGGAATGTGTTCCTGGAGCTAGCCTAGCATGTCTGTGTAAGTGGAGGTGATGTGCTCCTGGAGCTAGCCTAGCATGTCTGTGTCAGTGGAGGTGATGTGTTCTGGAGCTAGCCTAGCATGTCTGTGTCAGTGGAGGTGATGTGCTCCTGGAGCTAGCCTAGCATGTCTGTGTCAGTGGAGGTGATGTGTTCTGGAGCTAGCCTAGCATGTTTGTGTAAGTGGAGGTGATTTGATCCTGGAGCTAGCCTAGCATGTCTGTGTAAGTTGAGGTGATGTGTTCCTGGAGCTAGCCTAGCATTTCTGTGTAAGTGGAGGGAATGTGTTCCTGGAGCTAGCCTAGCATGTCTGTTTAAGTGGAGGTGATGTGCTCCTGGAGCTAGCCTAGCATTTCTGTGTAAGTGGGGGTGATGTGTTCCTGGAGCTAGCCTAGCATGTCTGTTTAAGTGGAGGTGATGTGTTCCTGGAGCTAGCCTAGCATGTCTGTGTAAGTGGCTGTGAGTGGGCTGCCGTTTATATGTCAATGTCAGTAAATTCATCTAGGTCCAATTGCTTTGCGGGGCTGTAAATCACTAGATTAATGCGTCTCTGTATATCACTGAGAGATTGAGGGGTCTCATTTGTGACAAGGGTTATTAATTGCACTGTTTGACAGGTGACTGATGGGATAAACGCACACATGTGCATGAACACACACACACACACACACACACACACACACACACACACACACACACACACACACACACACACACACACACACACACACAGCAAAAAAAAAACAGCTCAGTTATTGACAAACCATCGACCGTGTGGTGGTCATTAAAAAATGAGTCCACCGAGAAAACAATTCTGATATAAAATATAATGCTTTTTTAGCAGAAAAGCCTTTTAATTTCAATCATCCGTCAATGACGTCCCTCACTATGATTACACACAGGGCAGACTACAGATGTTATAGCTGACACCACAATATATATGGAAAATGTATAGCACAAGTTTAACCTGGAACTGGTTAGTAATATCTGTGGCAGCAAATACACTATCGTGATTCGTAGAAGATTCTTGTAATATCTGACCTATATGGGTGGATAACATTTAGACATAACATAAATGTTGCATGTATAGCATACATTTTTTTTTTTTTATTAAACATACAAGAGACATGTAAACTAAGCCTTCCTAGGTCTCACATACAGTACATGGGACGTACACACTTCAAAGAACTTGCATTCCACTGCCTGACGTCATTAAAAATATTACACTTATTGAAGAAAGAAGCAAAGTCAAAATCAAAAGTGAAGAGGAGGAGGAAGCAGGGGGAGGGAGCAGGTGGAAGGAGCAGGAGGAGGGAGCAGGTGGAGGGAGCAGGTGGAGGGAGCAGGTGGAGGGAGCAGGGAAGGGGGCAGGAGGAGGAAGCAGGGGAAGGGAGCAGGTGGAGGGAGCAGGTAGAGGGAGCAGGAGGAGGAGCAGGTGGAGGGAGCAGGTGGAGGGAGCAGGGAAGGGGGCAGGAGGAGGAAGCAGGGGAAGGGAGCAGGTGGAGGGAGCAGGTAGAGGGAGCAGGATGAGGAGCAGTGGGAGGGAGCAGGTGGAGGGAGCAGGGGAAGGGAGCAGGTGGAGGGAGCAGGAGGAGGGAGCAGTGGGAGGGAGCAGGGGGAGGAGCAGTAAAAGGGAGCAGGAGGGGGAGCAGTGGGAGGAGCAGGGGTAGGGAGTAGGAGGAGGAGCAGTGGGAAGAGCAGGGGGAGTAGCAGGAGGAGGAGCAGGGGGAGGGAGCAGGAGGAGGAGCAGTGGGAGGGAGCAGGCGGAGGAGCAGGTGGAGTAGTAGGTGGAGGGAGCAGGAGAGGGGAGCAGGGGGGGGAGCAGAGGGAGGGAGCAGGGGGAGGGAGCAGGAGGAGGGAGCAGTGGGAGGGAGCAGGGGGAGGGAGGATGAGGAGCAGTGGGAGGGAGCAGGGGGAGGGAGCAGTGGGAGGGAGGATGAGGAGCAGTGGGAGGGAGCAGTGGGAGGGAGCAGTGGGAGGGAGCAGTGGGAGGGAGCAGTGGGAGGGAGCAGTGGGAGGGAGAAGGAAGAGGGAGCAGGAAGAGGGAGCAGGGGGAGGGAGCAGTGGGAGGGAGCAGTGGGAGGGAGCAGTGGGAGGGAGCAGTGGGAGGGAGCAGGAGGAGGGAGCAGGAGGAGGGAGCAGTGGGAGGGAGCAGGAGGAGGGAGCAGTGGGAGGGAGCAGTGGGAGGGAGCAGGAGGAGGGAGCAGTGGGAGGGAGCAGGAGGAGGGAGCAGTGGGAGGGAGCAGTGGGAGGGAGCAGTGGGAGGGAGCAGTGGGAGGGAGCAGGGGGAGGGAGCAGGAGGAGGGAGCAGGAGGAGGGAGCAGGAGGAGGGAGCAGTGGGAGGGAGCAGTGGGAGGGAGCAGTGGGAGGGAGCAGTGGGAGGGAGCAGTGGGAGGGAGCAGGAGGAGGGAGCAGGAGGAGGGAGCAGTGGGAGGGAGCAGAAGGAGGAGCAGGGGGATAAAGGGGGAAAGCAGAAGGAGGAGAGGAGGAAAGGAGAGGGGAAAGGAGGAGGAGCAGGAGGAGGGGGAGTAGCAGGAGGAGGGAGCAGGTGGAGGAGCAGTGGGAGGGAGCAGGAGGAGGAGCAGGGGGATGAAGGGGGAAAGCAGAAGGAGGAGAGGAGGAAAGGAGAGGGGAAAGGAGGAGGGGGAGGAGGAGGATGGGGGAGGAGAAGGAGGAGGAGGAGGAAGAGATTGAATCATCAGTGAATCTATGTAGTTATTATTAAGTGGAGATCTCTCAACAATCATTCTCACAATAGCACATTGGTAATAGCCGGTGACAGATATCAAAGCTAAGTAGTTCTGGGTTAGGTTAAAACCTTGGATGGGTGACCAAAACGATAATTGTAGATAGAGCAACTGTCCAGTAAGATGTGCTGCCCAGCCTTAACCATGGAAACTCATACCTGAAAATGGATATACACAAAAGTATATGGACACGCCTTCAAATTAGTAGATTTCGGGCACACCCGTTGTTGACAGTTGTATAAAATCGAGCACACCGTCGTGCAATCTCCATAGACAAACATTGGGAGTAGAATGGCCTTACTAAATAGCTCAGTGACTTTCAATGTGGCACTGTCATAGGATGCCACCTTACCAACAAGTCAGTTTGTCAAATTTCTGCCCTGCTAGAGCTGCCACGGTCAACTGTAAGTGCTGTTATTGTGAAGTGGAAACGTCTAGGAGCAACAACAGCTGAGTCACAAAGTGGTAGGACCGCCGAGTGCTGAAGTGTGTAAAAATTGTCTGTCCTCGGTTGCAGCACTCACTACCGAGTTCCAAACCGCCTCTGGAAGAAACGTCAGCTCAATAACTGTTTGTCGGGAGCTTCATGAAACGGGTTTCCATGGCAGAGCAGCCGCACACAAGTCTAAGATCACCATGTGCAATGCCAAGCATCGGCTGGAGTGGTGTAAAGCTCGCCGCCATTGAATTCTGGAGCAGTGGAAACGTGTTCTCTGGAGTGATGAATCACGCTTCACCATCTGGAAGTGTGATGGACGAATCTGGGTCTGGCGGATGGCAGGAGAATGCTACCTGCCCCAATCCATAGTGCCGAGGAGGAGGAATAATGTTTTTCATGGTTAGGGCTAGGCCCCTTACTTCCAATGAAGGGAAATCTTATTGCTACAGCATACAGTGACATTCGAGATGATTCTGTGCTTCCAACCTTGTGGTAACAGATTGGGGAAGGCCCTTTCCTGTTTCAGCATGACAATGCCCCCATGTAGAAAGCGAGGTCCATAGAGAAATGGTTTGTCGAATATCGGTGTGGAAGAACTTGACCGGCCTGCACAGAGCCCTGACCTCAACCTCATCAAACACCTTTGGGATGAATTGGAATGCAGACTGCGAGCCAGGCCTAATCACTCAACATCAGTGTTGACCTCACTAATGCTCTTGTGGCTGAATGGAAGAAAGTCCCTGCAGCAATGTTCCAACATCTAGTGCAAAGCCTTCCCAGAATAGTGGAGGCTGTTATAGCAGCAAAGGGGGGGACAAACTACATATTAATACCCATGATTTTGGAATGAGATGTTCGACGAGCTGGTGTCCACATACTTTTGGTCACGTAGTGTGCAAATATTCTGTTTTTTCTTTGCAGTTACTGTCATGGTTTGTCATGTAGTTATTGTCATGTGGGAAGCATTGGGGTCCAACCAGCATCCCTGTTGAACGCTTTCAACACCTTGTAGAGTCCATGCCCCGAATTGAGGCTGTTCTGAGGGTAAATGGGGGGAAGGAGGAAGGAGGAGTTAATATCCTCAGTGTAATATTTATAGATGACTCATATAATTCACATATTTTGTCTCAAAAATGTCAAACCAATGTCCCTGTAGGAAATTCCCCACAATCATGTATACATTTGTGTATGTCGTATAAGTCAACAAATAGACATAAATACATACATTTTACCAGATACTCAGTATGTCCTGAATACAAAGTTTTCTGTTTTGGGCAAATCCAATACAGCTCATTACTGAGTACCAACTGTCCATATTTTCAAGCATAATGGTGTCTGCGTTATGCTATTGTAATACTTTGTAGATATTCATATATTCAAAATGTATTTTTTTTTTCTCTCTACAAATAATCTTCTCCTACCATTCAAGATTGTTATTTGATTTTCCCTCGACTCTTTTTCCATATGGGGGAGAACACGCACCAATGAACGTGGAACAGAAAGCTGGAAGTGATTTGTACAGGCCAGTGCAGCTGTGGCCTCATTAGAAATTCTCCCATAGATATAACATTGATTTTTGTTATTGTTGTTGTCGTTATTGTCTCTCAGCAGAGTAGATCCTTGGAATGTATCTTCCTCTCGTCTCTCATTTTAATCTGGGTTGGAAACAACAGCGGTAGTAATAAGCGAGGTTGAATCCAGCCTGAATGTGAGTGGTCAGCTCTTTTGACTCGGCCCGACGCAGGTTGACTGTGTAATCTTCCACACACACTAGTGGTTAACTGTACAGTCTGTTTGTCTGTCTTTCATTGGACAATAGGATGCCAGTGTATCTGTACAGTATGTTTGTCAGTCTTTCATTGGATAATATGATGCCAGTGTATCTGTACAGTATGTTTGTCTGTCTTTCATTGGACAATAGGATGCCAGTGTATCTGTACAGTCTGTTTGTCTGTCTTTCATTGGACAATAGGATGCCAGTGTATCTGTACAGTATGTTTGTCTGTCTTTCATTGGACAATAGGATGCCAGTGTATCTGTACAGTAAGTTTGTCTGTCTTTCATTGGACAATAGGATGCCAGTGTATCTGTACAGTCTGTTTGTCTGTCTTTCATTGGACAATAGGATGCCAGTGTATCTGTACAGTAAGTTTGTCTGTCTTTCATTGGACAATAGGATGCCAGTGTATCTGTACAGTAAGTTTGTCTGTCTTTCATTGGACAATAGGATGCCAGTGTATCTGTACAGTATGTTTGTCTGTCTTTCATTGGATAATAGGATGAGAGTGTATCTGTACAGTAAGTTTGTCAGTCTTTCATTGGACAATATGATGCCAGTGTATCTGTACAGTCTGTTTGTCTGTCTTTCATTGGACAATAGGATGCCAGTGTATCTGTACAGTATGTTTGTCTGTCTTTCATTGGACAATAGGATGCCAGTGTATCTGTACAGTAAGTTTGTCTGTCTTTCATTGGACAATAGGATGCCAGTGTATCTGTACAGTCTGTTTGTCTGTCTTTCATTGGACAATAGGATGCCAGTGTATCTGTACAGTAAGTTTGTCTGTCTTTCATTGGACAATAGGATGCCAGTGTATCTGTACAGTAAGTTTGTCTGTCTTTCATTGGACAATAGGATGCCAGTGTATCTGTACAGTATGTTTGTCTGTCTTTCATTGGATAATAGGATGAGAGTGTATCTGTACAGTAAGTTTGTCAGTCTTTCATTGGACAATATGATGCCAGTGTATCTGTACAGTATGTTTGTCAGTCTTTCATTGGATAATAGGATGCCAGTGTATCTGTACAGTATGTTTGTCTGTCTTTCATTGGACAATAGGATGCCAGTGTATCTGTACAGTATGTTTGTCAGTCTTTCATTGGATAATAGGATGCCAGTGTATCTGTACAGTATGTTTGTCTGTCTTTCATTGGACAATAGGATGCCAGTGTATCTGTACAGTATGTTTGTCAGTCTTTCATTGGATAATAGGATGCCAGTGTATCTGTACAGTATGTTTGTCTGTCTTTCATTGGACAATAGGATGCCAGTGTATCTGTACAGTATGTTTGTCTGTCTTTCATTGGACAATAGGATGCCAGTGTATCTGTACAGTATGTTTGTCTGTCTTTCATTGGATAATAGGATGAGAGTGTATCTGTACAGTAAGTTTGTCAGTCTTTCATTGGATAATAGGATGAGAGTGTATCTGTACAGTAAGTTTGTCAGTCTTTCATTGGATAATAGGATGAGAGTGTGTTAATATCCTTTAATTACCATTTCACTGATTATAGTGGTGTTAGATGTTCTCTGTACTGTATAGTGGTGTTAGATGTTCTCTGTACTGTATAGTAGAGTGGTGTTAGATGTTCTCTGTACTGTATAGTGGCGTTAGATGTTCTCTGTACTGTATAGTGGCGTTAGATGTTCTCTGTACTGTATAGTGGTGTTAGATGTTCTCTGTACAGTATAGTGGTGTTAGATGTTCTCTGTACAGTATAGTGGTGTTAGATGTTCTCTGTACAGTATAGTGGTGTTAGATGTTCTCTGTACTGTATAGTGGTGTTAGATGTTCTCTGTACAGTATAGTGGTGTTAGATGTTCTCTGTACTGTATAGTGGTGTTAGATGTTCTCTGTACTGTATAGTAGAGTGGTGTTAGATGTTCTCTGTACTGTATAGTAGAGTGGTGTTAGATGTTCTCTGTACAGTATAGTGGTGTTAGATGTTCTCTGTACTGTATAGTGGTGTTAGATGTTCTCTGTACAGTATAGTGGTGTTAGATGTTCTCTGTACTGTATAGTGGTGTTAGATGTTCTCTGTACAGTATAGTGGTGTTAGATGTTAGACAGGGAGGGACATTATAGCCATGCTGTCCCAGCACAACTCCTTGGTACAGTCCTGTTGTTGGATGTTAGATGGTAGATAAGACTAGGGTTACTGTAGTGGTGCAGGTCGGACCCCAGGGAACGCTCAGATTGAGGTCTGGGGACAGACCAGGGAGGCAGCAGGTGTTACACTGGACATCTTGATACAACACAACACACCCTTAGATCAGAGCAGACAGTTTGGGATACAAGGGCCAATGTACTGAACGTCTGCTATACCTTCTCAATTCATCCACCTTGGTTGGAGAGGAAGATAGCAGCAGGCTTCCTTTCATGATTCATCCCCCAACGTTCTGCTATGCTTCCCCCATCCGTCCGTCGTCCACATCACTTGTACATTCACACGATGAGACAAGCACTCTACACACAGGTACACATGGATTTTGTATTGTAGATATGTGGTAGTAGAGTAGTGGCCTGGTGGGTACACACTTAATGTGTTGTGAAAAGTTAATATTTTTTATTGTTTATATCCGCCTTAATGTTGCTGGACCCCAGGAAGAGTAGCTGCTACCTTGGCAGGAACTAATGGGGATCCATAATAAACCCCAGGAAGAGTATCTCCTACCTTGGCAGGAACTAATGGGGATCCATAATAAACCCCAGGAAGAGTAGCTGCTGCCTTGGCAGAAACTAATGGGGATCCATAATAAACCCCAGGAAGAGTAGCTGCTGCCTCGACAGGAACTAATGGGGATCCATAATAAACCCCAGGAAGAGTAGCTGCTGCCTCGACAGGAACTAATGGGGATCCATAATAAACCCCAGGAAGAGTAGCTGCTGCCTTGGTAGGAACGAATGGGGATCCATAATAAACCCCAGGAACAGTAGCTGCTACCTTGGCAGGAACTAATGGGGATCCATAATAAACCCCAGGAAGAGTAGCTGCTGCCTTGGTAGGAACTAATGGGCATCCATAATAAACCCCAGGAAGAGTAGCGGCTGCCTTGGCAGGAACTAATGGGGATCCATAATAAACCCCAGGAAGAGTAGCTGCTGCCTCGACAGGAACTAATGGGGATCCATAATAAACCCCAGGAAGAGTAGCCGCTGCCTTGACAGGAACTAATGGGGATCCATAATAAACCCCAGGAAGAGTAGCTGCTGCCTTGGCAGGAACTAATGGGGATCCATAATAAACCCCAGGAAGAGTAGCTGCTGCCTCGACAGGAACTAATGGGGATCCATAATAAACCCCAGGAAGAGTAGCTGCTGCCTCGACAGGAACTAATGGGGATCCATAATAAACCCCAGGAAGAGTAGCCGCTGCCTTGACAGGAACTAATGGGGATCCATAATAAACCCCAGGAAGAGTAGCTGCTGCCTTAGCAGGAAATAATGGGGATCCATAATAAAGACCAGGAAGAGTAGCTGCTGCCTTGGCAGGAACTAATGGGGATCCATAATAAACCCCAGGAAGAGTAGCTGCTGCCTTGACAGGAACTAATGGGGATCCATAATAAACCCCAGGAAGAGTAGCTGCTTACTTAGCAGGAAATAATGGGGATCCATAATAAACCCCAGGAAGAGTAGCTGCTACCTTGGTAGGAACTCATGGGGATCCATAATAAAGACCATAGATGTATTTTACCTGGTCAGATCTTGGTGCAACATCTTCTGTCTACATTGACAGATACTAAACCCTGATCTGTCGTGACAACTCCGAGTGCCTACAAACACATCACTCTGCATGCGTACGCACTGGGCCTCTCCCACCTACACAAGGGTCACCAGGTTTCTACAGCTACAGAGCGTTCAGATTAGAAAAGATATTACACTATTACCTGTCTAATTGCTGAAAGGCATCATCTTTTAAGAGGTGTTGCAACTGTGGAGGAAGAATCTTTATTTAGAGATCCACACGGGCCTTCCTCCTCCTCCTCCTCTTCCTCCTCCTCCTCCTCCTCCTCCTCCTCCTCCTCCTCCTCGTCTTTAGCCTTCTTCTTCTCCATCCCTTCTTCAGTTTCCACAGGAACGGCAGCTTACTATGTCACGATGCTTTAACTAATTCATCAAATTCATTAGCCAGCGCGTCTTAAAGAACTAGGTGACCAATTAAGCTTTTTGAAGTGCATGTCAAAGAAGTATGGAGAGGGATTTTCTGCAGCACGCCGAAGGCTGCTCCTGTGATGGTTAAAGCACGCTAGCTGAAATAATATGATTATTCCATCTCACTAATACTAGTTAACAGAATCTTTATCTAGAAAGTAAAGTCTTCCTATCCCAGTATAAGCCAATAATTGGATCATTAATTTTAAGGTCCAAGGTTACATTATAGTTGTTGAAACGTGGAATGTAACACAAAGCTGCCTTTTTTTTCTTATTGAAAGCAACAACAACAACAACAAAAAACTCTTCCTCCTCCTCTTCCTCACCTAAAAAAACAAACTTCTCTCGTCTCTTCCTCTTCCTCACCTAAAAAAACATACTTCCTCTCGACTCTTCCTCCTCCTCACCTAAAAAAACATACTTCCTCTCGACTCTTCCTCATCTTCACCTAAAAAAACAAACTTCCTCTCGTCTCTTCCTCTTCCTCACCTAAAAAAACAAACTTCCTCTCGTCTCTTCCTCCTCCTCACCTAAAAAAACATACTTCCTCTCGACTCTTCCTCATCTTCACCTAAAAAAACTAACTTCCTCTCGTCTCTTCCTCATCTTCACCTAAAAAAACTAACTTCCTCTCGTCTCTTCCTCCTCCTCACCTAAAAAAACAAACTTCCTCTCGTCTCTTCCTCATCTTCACCTAAAAAAACAAACTTCCTCTCGTCTCTTCCTCATCTTCACCTAAAAAAACAAACTTCCTCTCGTCTCTTCCTCATCTTCACCTAAAAAAACAAACTTCCTCTCGACTCTTCCTCTTACTCACATTGAAAAACATACTCTCTCGACTCTTCCTCTTCCTCACCTAAAAAAAACAAACTTCCTCTCGACTCTTCCTCCTCCTCACCTAAAAAAACATACTTCCTCTCGACTCTTCCTCCTCCTCACCTAAAAAAACATACTTTCTCTCAACTCCTCCTCCTCCTCACCTAAAAAAACATACTTCCTCTCGACTCTTCCTCTACTCAAATTGAAAAACAAACTTCCTCTCTTGACTCCTCCTACTCCTCCTCACTTTGAAATTGATTTGAAATTCATAGAAGAACCCAAAGACGTAAAAATCGGTCCAGTTCTTTACAAGCGATAGGCCAAGGCATACAAACCTAAAGGACATTCAAATTTATCTCAACTTTAGCTGTGCTTAAAGGGCCAATCCATAGTTGAAACAATAACAAAGTGATTACCCAGCCTCTGTTTTGTTCAAAAGCCGAGGATGGCCTGGAGAAATGTAACCACTCTTAAATTCATAGACAGAGCTATGGATGAAATTATAGTTTCAAACATGTTTTGAGGCAATGCGGTGTTGTTGTTTATTTACACTTGCAACGTTTACAAACATTGTAGTAAAACAAGCTTTTATTTGGGCTTCTGAAGGGGTGTGACAGCTGAACTGAGCTCATGAAGCATTTCTAAGTTATATTCTTTAAGAATCAATGGGTATAAATCATTAATTTATGAGTCCAAAAATGGATGTGGCAACTGCAGATAGCCTCTTTAAGGGGGATTTGATAGCATCTGCTCTCTGCTGCCGAGGTATGATTGAAATCCCATTTACTTGCTACTGTTAAATAATTAATAGGTGGCCAGTGTTTCTCCAGCACTTACAGGGGAGAGGAAAATTTGAATTGATTTGCTATTTTGGAATGCACCAATCAGGGCATGGAGGGAAATGATTCCAAAGTTAACCTGATATACTGTGCCTTCGGGAAGTGTTCGTACCCCTTGACTTTTTCCACATTTTGTTACTTTAAAGCCTTATTCTAAAATTGATATATATTTTTTAAATCTCAGCAATCTGCACACAATACCCCATAATGACAAAGCGAAAACAGGTTTTTAGACATTTTTGCAAATGTATGAAAATAAAATATAAAAAAATACATATTTATATGCAGTACCAGTCGAAAGTTTGGGCACACCTACTCATTCAAGGTTTCTTTAATTTTACTATTTTGTACATTGTAGAATAATAGTGAAGTCATCAAAACTATTAAACAACACATATGGAATCATGTAGTAACCAAAAAAGTGTTAAACCAATCAAAATATATTTTATATTTGAGATTCTTCAAAGTAGCCACCCTTTGCCTTCATGACAGCTTTGCACACTCTTGGCATTCTCTCAACCAGCTTAAACTGGAATGCTTTTCCAACAGTCTTGAAGGAGTTCCCGCATTTGCTGAGCACTTGTTGACTGGTTTTCATTCAATCTGCGGTCCAACTCATCCCAAAACATCTCAATTGGGTTGAGGTCAGGTGATTGTGGAGGCCAGGTCATCTGATGCAACACTCCATCACTCTCCTTAGTCAAATAGCCCTTACACAGCCTGGAGGTGTGTTGGGTCATTGTCCTGTTGAAAAACAAATGATAGTCCCACTAAGCGCAAACCAGACGGGATGGCGTATCTCTGCAGAATGTTGTGGTAGCCACGCTGGTTAAGTGTGCCTTGAATTGTAAATAAATCACAGAGAGTGTCGCCAGCAAAGCACCCCCACATCGTCACACCTCCTCCTCCATGCTTCACGGTGGGAACCACACATGCGGAGATCAACCGTTCACCTACTCTGCATCTCACAAAGACACGGCGGTTGGAAGCAGCTGATGCTGGTTAAGAGTGTGCAAAGCTGTCATCAAGGCAAAAGGTGGCAACTTTGAAGAATCTCAAATATAAAATATATTTTCATTTGTTTAACACTTTTTGGTTTACTACATAATTCCATATGTGTTATTTAATAGTTTTGATGTCTTCACTATTATTCTACAGTGTAGAAAATAGTAACTATAAAGAATAACACTTGATTGAGTAGGTGTGTCCAAACTTTTGACTGGTACTGTATGTGTTGGTAACAACTTATTTTTTATGAAAACAAAATGTTTAAAAAATACCTCAACCACTAAGACGTAGTCAAATGATGAAAACATCAGTAGCTTAAACATCATTAAGCATCAAATTATCTAAATAAATAGTGAAGCTCAGCACAAAAAAACAATAAGGACATTATAATGAATGGGTCGATACGACAGCAGTAAAAAAATCTTCAATTATTGTCAGGTGGTGTTTATGTGAGTCTTCACACGATGGCGTTTGTTGGGTTGACTTGGCCGCTTTCCCTTCGTCCTAACAGTTGACCTGTTGTTTTGTATCTTTCACTTCCTTGATACACTTTGACGTACCTTTGTTTGGTCGTAGCGCGTAAAAGCCTCTGGTTTTCTCTTTATTGTGTCACTGTTCAGCAGCTGTGCAGGAGCCTTGTCTTCGCTCAGAGGGGCGGGAGCTCCCGTCCTCACTTTGTTCATGGTGCCAGACAGACTTGTTTTCTTTGCAAGTAATTTGTTCGCCGAATGAAAGTGAAGTGAATATATTGTCTGTGGTGATAATGCTCCCCTTGCCAACGTAAGGATCCACAAGCCTCATCACCACGTTCTCCGACACTTGCTCAACGGATGTGGATCTTTTCCCAGAGATTGAACGCTGTTCAGCATGTACAATTACACACACTCTCACTTTGTAGCCTAGTCCAAGTAAGGCCCGGAGTAGACTGTTAAGACTGCTTGGATTCAGTGGAATGATGTAGGGCACATATCATTTTGACTTTAAATAAATTGCAGAGGGAGAATTAACAACAACAAAAAATATCAATCATGAATGGTCAAAATGACAGCTTTAGCGGTTCTAGTGTTAAAATACTTCAGCAGTGGAGTGTCTTGGTTTCCAGCCGGGGGGGGGGGGGGGGGGGGGGGCTGGGTTATTCTACTAGAGGGAATGTGATGTAGTGTTTTGAGAAGGGAGGGGCTATAGGGAGAGGGGGGGCTGGGTTATTCTACTAGAGGGAATGTGATGTAGTGTTTTGAGAAGGGAGGGGCTATAGGGAGAGGGGGGGCTGGGTTATTCTACTAGAGGGAATGTGATGTAGTGTTTTGAGAAGGGAGGGGCTATAGGGAGAGGGGGGGCTGGGTTATTCTACTAGAGGGAATGTGATGTAGTGTTTTGAGAAGGGAGGGGCTATAGGGAGAGGGGGGGCTGGGTTATTCTACTAGAGGGAATGTGATGTAGTGTTTTGAGAAGGGAGGGGCTATAGGGGGAGAGGGGGGGCTGGGTTATTCTACTAGAGGGAATGTGATGTAGTGTTTTGAGAAGGGAGGGGCTATAGGGAGAGGGGGGGCTGGGTTATTCTACTAGAGGGAATGTGATGTAGTGTTTTGAGAAGGGAGGGGCTATAGGGAGAGGGGGGGCTGGGTTATTCTACTAGAGGGAATGTGATGTAGTGTTTTGAGAAGGGAGGGGCTATAGGGAGAGGGGGGGCTGGGTTATTCTACTAGAGGGAATGTGATGTAGTGTTTTGAGAAGGGAGGGGCTATAGGGAGAGGGGGGGCTGGGTTATTCTACTAGAGGGAATGTGATGTAGTGTTTTGAGAAGGGAGGGGCTATAGGGAGAGGGGGGGCTGGGTTATTCTACTAGAGGGAATGTGATGTAGTGTTTTGAGAAGGGAGGGGCTATAGGGAGAGGGGGGGCTGGGTTATTCTACTAGAGGGAATGTGATGTAGTGTTTTGAGAAGGGAGGGGCTATAGGGAGAGGGGGGGCTGGGTTATTCTACTAGAGGGAATGTGATGTAGTGTTTTGAGAAGGGAGGGGCTATAGGGAGAGGGGGGGCTGGGTTATTCTACTAGAGGGAATGTGATGTAGTGTTTTGAGAAGGGAGGGGCTATAGGGAGAGGGGGGGCTGGGTTATTCTACTAGAGGGAATGTGATGTAGTGTTTTGAGAAGGGAGGGGCTATAGGGGGAGAGGGGGGGCTGGGTTATTCTACTAGAGGGAATGTGATGTAGTGTTTTGAGAAGGGAGGGGCTATAGGGAGAGGGGGGGCTGGGTTATTCTACTAGAGGGAATGTGATGTAGTGTTTTGAGAAGGGAGGGGCTATAGGGAGAGGGGGGGCTGGGTTATTCTACTAGAGGGAATGTGATGTAGTGTTTTGAGAAGGGAGGGGCTATAGGGAGAGGGGGGGCTGGGTTATTCTACTAGAGGGAATGTGATGTAGTGTTTTGAGAAGGGAGGGGCTATAGGGAGAGGGGGGGCTGGGTTATTCTACTAGAGGGAATGTGATGTAGTGTTTTGAGAAGGGAGGGGCTATAGGGAGAGGGGGGGCTGGGTTATTCTACTAGAGGGAATGTGATGTAGTGTTTTGAGAAGGGAGGGGCTATAGGGAGAGGGGGGGCTGGGTTATTCTACTAGAGGGAATGTGATGTAGTGTTTTGAGAAGGGAGGGGCTATAGGGAGAGGGGGGGCTGGGTTATTCTACTAGAGGGAATGTGATGTAGTGTTTTGAGAAGGGAGGGGCTATAGGGAGAGGGGGGGCTGGGTTATTCTACTAGAGGGAATGTGATGTAGTGTTTTGAGAAGGGAGGGGCTATAGGGGGAGGAGGGGCTGGGTTATTCTACTAGAGGGAATGTGATGTAGTGTTTTGAGAAGGAAGGGGCTATAGGGGGAGAGGGGGGGCTGGGTTATTCTACTAGAGGGAATGTGATGTAGTGTTTTGAGAAGGGAGGGGCTATAGGGAGAGGGGGGGCTGGGTTATTCTACTAGAGGGAATGTGATGTAGTGTTTTGAGAAGGGAGGGGCTATAGGGAGAGGGGGGGCTGGGTTATTCTACTAGAGGGAATGTGATGTAGTGTTTTGAGAAGGGAGGGGCTATAGGGAGAGGGGGGGCTGGGTTATTCTACTAGAGGGAATGTGATGTAGTGTTTTGAGAAGGCCATGTGACTGCATTCCAAATGGCGGCCTCTTTTCTACAAAGTGCACTACTGTTGACCAGTGCCGTGTGGGACACACTTTTTGATAATGTGATTAATCTTAGAAGGACAGTAACAATAAACAGAAGGAGAGAGCCGACTTCAACTCACAACCATAAAAACAGAGCCTGGGCACAAAGAGGCCAGTTGAACCGTGCAGGCTCTAGTAATAATACGGGATTGTACTGACTCTGAATGTGTAGCAGCAAATGTTGCCTCTCCATCAAAACCGTGCTAGACCATCCAAGGTACACAGAACCAACATTTGATTAACTATGTAAGTACCATTTTTATGTTTTCATAAAACCTGTTCAACAGTGAAATTGCAGTATACATCTGTATTATATACATAGTTATAGCTATAATTTGGAAACAGACCTTGCCTCACATTTGTAAATTGACATTATGACGGCATATGATGAGATGATTGGACCTATTCCATCCATATAACCCACTTAAATCGAATCGCTCTATTAAAGGTAAATAGAAGTGGAGCCTATCACAGTCCTCAACATCTTTATCCTTCCTTTTATGATCCTATCGTGGGCCTGTTCCAGACATAGTTGAAAGACACAACGTTAGATAGCTAGCTTTGCTCTCTCTTCCTGATGAAAGACTCAACGTTAGATAGCTAGCTCCACTCTCTCTTCCTGATGAGAGACACAACGTTAGATAGCTAGCTCCACTCTCTCTTCCTGATGAGAGACACAACGTTAGATAGCTAGCTCCACTCTCTCTTCCTGATGAAAGACTCAACGTTAGATAGCTAGCTCCACTCTCTCTTCCTGATGAAAGACACAACGTTAGATAGCTAGCTCCACTCTCTCTTCCTGATGAAAGACACAACGTTAGATAGCTAGCTCCACTCTCTCTTCCTGATGAAAGACTCAACGTTAGATAGCTAGCTCCACTCTCTCTTCCTGATGAAAGACACAACATTAGATAGCTAGCTCCACTCTCTCTTCCTGATGAAAGACACAACGTTAGATAGCTAGCTTTGCTCTCTCTTCCTGATGAAAGACACAACGTTAGATAGCTAGCTCCACTCTCTCTTCCTGATGAAAGACACAACATTAGATAGCTAGCTCCACTCTCTCTTCCTGATGAAAGACACAACGTTAGATAGCTAGCTCCGCTCCCTCTTCCTGATGAAAGACACAACATTAGATAGCTAGCTCCACTCTCTCTTCCTGATGAAAGACACAATGTTAGATAGCTAGCTCCACTCCCTCTTCCTGATGAAAGACTCAACGTTAGATAGCTAGCTCCACTCTCTCTTCCTGATGAAAGACACAACGTTAGATAGCTAGCTCTGCTCCCTGTTCCTGATGAAAGACACAACGTTAGATAGCTAGCTTTGCTCCCTCTTCCTGATGAAAGACACAACGTTAGATAGCTAGCTCCGCTCTCTCTTCCTGATGAAAGACACAATGTTAGATAGCTAGCTCCACTCTCTCTTCCTGATGAAAGACACAACGTTAGATAGCTAGCTCTGCTCCCTCTTCCAGATCCCAGTCAACCACACGCTGCCTCACATCTGTGTTTGACTGATGTCACTCGCTAATCAAACCTCCTCAATTCCTGCCAATCGCCAAATTGGATCTATTCGCTGGGCACGGGGAACACGAAGAAGGGGGGTGCTGAGTGGGGAGATGTGAGGCCCACATACACACACACACACACACACACACACACCCACACACACACACACACACACACACACACACACACACCACACACACACACACACACACACACACACACACACACACACACACACACACACACACACACACCTAGACACCGGCTTCCTTCATTATGCATTGCGGTGGGGGAGTTAATTAATGCGGAGAGGGTCTGTACCTGACAGGCTGCTGTATTATCGATCAAAGAGCTTATTACTGTTGATTTTAGGTCTTGTGACATTTACAACCGCAGTTATATTTTGGTGACATTTGGTTCTCATTTAAAGGAGGTGGAAAGCACTTACCCGTTGGCTGATTAAAAGGCTAGGGAAACTCAATACCAGGCAAGCCAGGAAAGAGGGAGCAAGTCAAGGCTCTCAAACCCAAACTTCTCTAAAAAGAAGGAGAAAAATCTTAAACAGGCTTTAGAATTAATTAAACCGTCCAATGTGGCTCTGATCCTTTAAACACACCGTCACGAACCAACTGGGTTACCATTAAACACACCGTCACGAACCAACTGGGTTACCATTAAACACACCGTCACGAACCAACTGGGTTACCATTCAACACACCGTCACGAACCAACTGGGTTACCATTCAACACACCGTCACGAACCAACTGGGTTACCATTAAACACACCGTCACGAACCAACTGGGTTACCATTAAACACACCGTCACGAACCAACTGGGTTACCATTAAACACATCTTCATGAACCGACCGGGTTACCATTAAACACATCTTCATGAACAGAGATGGGTTACCATTCAACACACCTTCATGAACAGAGATGGGTTACCATTCAACACACCTTCATGAACAGAGATGGGTTACCATTCAACACACCTTCATGAACAGAGATGGGTTACCATTCAACACACCTTCATGAACAGAGATGGGTTACCATTAAACACACCTTCATGAACAGAGATGGGTTACCATTCAACACACCTTCATGACCAGAGATGGGTTACCATTGAACACACCTTCATGAACAGAGATGGGTTACCATTCAACACACCTTCATGAACAGAGATGGGTTACCATTCAACACACCTTCATGAACAGAGATGGGTTACCATTCAACACACCTTCATGACCAGAGATGGGTTACCATTGAACACACCTTCATGAACAGAGATGGGTTACCATTCAACACACCTTCATGAACAGAGATGGGTTACCATTCAACACACCTTCATGACCAGAGATGGGTTACCATTCAACACACCTTCATGAACAGAGATGGGTTACCATTCAACACACCTTCATGAACAGAGATGGGTTACCATTAAACACATCTTCATGAACAGAGGTGGGTTACCATTCAACACACCTTCATGAACAGAGATGGGTTACCATTCAACACACCTTCATGAACAGAGATGGGTTACCATTCAACACACCTTCATGAACAGAGATGGGTTACCATTCAACACACCTTCATGAACAGAGATGGGTTACCATTCAACACACCTTCATGAACAGAGATGGGTTACCATTCAACACACCTTCATGAACAGAGATGGGTTACCATTCAACACACCTTCATGAACAGAGATGGGTTACCATTCAACACACCTTCATGAACAGAGATGGGTTACCATCAAACACACATTCGTGAACAGACTGGGTTACCATCAAACACATTCGTGAACAGACTGGGTTACCATCAAACACACATTCGTGAACAGACTGGGTTACCATCAAACACACATTCGTGAACAGACTGGGTTACCATTGAACACACATTCGTGAACAGACTGGGTTACCCTTTACTAAGACCAGGCCATTATTGTCCTGGAGGAGGGAGGAACAGAGCCGTAACATGCCAGATGCCCATCTATGTTATGGTCCTAGTAGGAGGCTAGCCTTCAGTCTTACATGCAGTAGAGAGAAGTGAGATTGCAGTGTTATGTACTGTATCAGCCGTCTTGCTCTCTCTCTCTCTCACAATGTCAGGCCCAAGGCCCCGATGTGGAGAAGAAATTGTTCAGGCCCAAGGCCCTGATGTGGAGGAGAAAGGGTCAGGCCCAAGGCCTCAATGTGGAGAAGAAATGGTCAGGCCCAAGGCCTCAATGTGGAGGAGAAATGGTCAGGCCCAAGGCCCCGATGTGGAGGAGAAATGGTCAGGCCCAAGGCCCCGATGTGGAGGAGAAATGGTCAGGCTCAAGGCCCCGATGTGGAGAAGAAATTGGTCAGGCCCAAGGCCTCAATGTGGAGAAGAAATGGGGTTCAGTGATTCACAAGACCTGGCCCAGAGCTCTGCAACCTATCAGCCCCTTTCAGGCTTTTCATCCAGCATTGCTTGTCCCGTATCTAAATAATGTGCATTATATTCTTCCCAATATGTGAGAGGGGAAAAAGCAATCTTCCTCTGGTTGATAGATTTTTTCCTCTGACAATACTATCTCTTTGCCTCCTGTCAGCCCGGATAGAGCGAAAAGCTATCATTTGCTGATTAAATAGAACTCACAATACAGTGCCAGCTAGCGTGTGGTGTTGGAAGGAGCATTCTGGGAATTTAAGAGCAGGCGGTTGTTTCATCCCAAATGGCACTCTATTCCCTGTGTAGTGCTCTACTTTTGACCAGATCCCTATGGGGGCTAGTACACTGTAGTGTACTGTAAAGGAGATGGGTGTCATTTGCGACTCATCCGAGGAAGGTGTTTTGGAAAGGAAGTGACAGCGTTCTGTTTAAGAGACAAATGACTGTGTTGGAGGAAATAGGTTACAATGAGTATTGATTTTCTTTTGTGATGGGAAGTAATTTAGTCACAACTGGTAACAGATTGTCTCATTGTCTCTGAGAGTTTTCCTTCCCATTAAGAATCACCTTGGCTGCCCTTTGCTTCTAATGCTCATTCCTGGGGTGAGGTGGAATGGACTGACTTCCTGTGCGAGCGCTGCTGCTACCCGTGTTACAGAGAGACAACGGTTACATGTCAGATCTATAGGACCATAGAGATTAAACAATTCCATCCATATATATACAAACTCCTGTTTCCCCTGTTGGTGAGGATACCTCTCTTATCTCTCAGGCATTGTTGAACCATGGTGTACTATGGTGTTGTTGTTTCTCTAAAGATGAGTAATGACTCCTTTCAGTTGGTTTAATGGTGAGGAGGGACTGTTTCGGGCCTTAATAGACATGGAGAGACCTGTATACAGAGAGCAGATGGGTTATAGCTCTGGAGACTGGGCTAGTATACTGCGAAGCAGCAGAGACACAGAGACATGCATACAGAGAACTCATGGGTTGTACAGTGAAACAGCAGAGAGTTGTATAGAGACAGCTGTATACAGGGAAGCAATTAGGAAGTTACAGACCCAGAGACACATATAAACCATGATCCACAGAGTTGTATTCCTGAACCATCCCATATAAAAAAAAATACAATGTACAGTGCCTTCAGAAAGTATTCATACCCCTTGACTCACTCCACATTTTGTTGTGTTACAGTCTGAATTAAAAATTGATTAAATATATGTTTTTCTCTCAGTCATCTACACCCAGTACCCCATAATGACAAAGTGAAAACATATTTTTCGATATTGTAGCAAATTTATTGAAAATGAAATACATAAATATCTATTTTACATAAGAATTCACACCCCTGAGTCAATACTTTGTAGAAGCACGTTTGGCAGAGATTACAGCTGCGAGTCTTTCTGGGCAAGTCTCTTTAAGAGCTTTTGAGACTTGGATTGTGCAACATTTGCCCAATATTATTTGCAAAATTCTTCAAGCTCTGTAAAAATGGTTGTTGATCATTGCTAGACAAAAAACAAAATTGTAAGTCTCACTACAGATTTTGAAGTAAATTTAAGTCAACACTGCATCTCAGCCCTTTAGGAACATTCACTTTTTAGTAAGCAACTCCAAAGTAGGACCACTGTAGCAGGCTAAACAAAAGCAGTACTACCCACAAGTGACAAACAAAACACACACCTACTTATAGGACTCCCAATCAGAGGCAACTAGAAACACCTGCCTCCAATTGAGAGTCCAGCAACCAAACCTGCACATAGAAAACTTAATCTAGAACCTACTCATACTAAAACATACACCACAAAACCCCGGAACACATAAATAAAACACCCCTCTAAGCTATACACACAAAAAAAAACACCATACAAAACAAACATACCTCTGCCACGCCCTGACCAAATAATACAAATAATCCTCTATACTGGTCAGGACGTGACAAAGCAACTCCAAAGTACAGTTGTTCTTCCTTTAAAAGTTGTGAACTTACACCGTGAGACATAGAGATACCCAGCATCACGGCTTCATTGCTCCGGGGAGTTAGAGCACTCGTTATGCATTTGGGTCTCAAGGTTTTTATATGACCAAATCATATCGAGTTGGTTCCAATGACGAATTTGACTACCTGTCCCTGGTGAAGAAAAAGTAATATCTCAGACTGGCCAATAAAAATAAAAGATTAAGATGGGCAAAAGAACACAGACACTGGACAGAGGAACTTTGTCTAGAAGGCCAGCATCCCGGAGTCGCCTCTTCACTGCTGACTTTGCGACTGTTGTTTTGCGGGTACTAATGAAGCTGTCAGTTGAGGACTTGTGAGACGTCTGCTTCTCAAACTAGACACTCTAATGTACTTGTCCTCTTGCTCAGTTGTGCACCGGGGCCTCCCACTCCTCTTTATATTTTGGTTAGGGCCAGTTTGCGCGGTTCTGTGAAGAGAGTAGTACACAGCATTGTACGAGATCTTCAGTTTCTTGGCAATTTCTCACATGGAAAAGCCTTCATTTCTCAGAACAAGAATAGATGGATGACTTTCAGAAGAAAGATATTTGTTTCTGGACATTTTGAGCCTGTAATCGAACCCACAAATGCTGATGCTCCAGACACTCAACTAGTCTAAAGAAGGCCAGGTATATTGCTTCAGAACAACAGTTTTCAGCTGTGCTAACATAATTGCAAAAGGCTTTTCTAATGATCAATTAGCATTTTAAAATTATAAACTTGGATTAGCTAACACAACATGCCATTGGAACACAGGAGTGATGATTGTTGATAATGGGCCTCTGTACGCCTATGTAGATATTCCATTCAAAATCAGCCGTTTCCAGCTACAATAGTCATTTACAACATTAACAATGTCTACACTGTACTTCTGATCAATTTGATGTTATTTTAATGGACAATTCTTTTTTTGCCTTTCTTTCAAAAGCAAGGACATTTCTAAGTGACCCTAAACTTTTGAACGGCAGTATATAACAATTGTATATAACAATTGTATATAATATAACTTGTATATATATAACAATTATAACAATATATATAACAATTGTAACATTGAAACGTTACAGGTTCTAGCCCCATTAAAGGGAAACAGTACAGAGGAAGATATAAAGAACAAGCTAAAGTTAGAGGATTAGGTTATAGATAAATAACAGATAAATAACACATTGATAAGAGTACACCAAAATTACTTCTTAGATCTGCTACTTCCACTAGATAGCTGCTTTCACAGAGATTCAGCTGTCCACGTTCACAAGATGACCAAATATAATGATAATCAATACAGCTGCTTTCACAGAGATTCAGCTGACCAAATTCACAACATTTTAATTTATTTAACCAGGCAAGTGAGTTAAGAACAAATTCTTATTTACATTGATTGCCTACCCCGGACCAATTGTGCACCGCCGTATGGGACTCCCAATCATGACCAGATGTAATACAGCCTGGATTTGAACCAGGGACTGTAGTGATGCCTCTTGCACTAAGATGCAGCGCCTTAGACCACTGCGCCGCTCAGGAACCCGAAGAGAGTCACCTGACCACCTTCACAAGATGACCAAAAACAATGATAAGCAATACTGTATTTCTGCTGGTTAGAAAATAAAGAATAATTAACCACTGCATTTTACATAAACAATAGATATTTCATACAAATTACTTTACTTAAAAGACAGTCCTCTTATTGGAGGGTGATTATAATAATTGCCTGGACCTTAAACCAGCAAAGCCTCTCCAAACAAACCAACTGAATACAAAAGGATATTATTGTAGTGGCTTTGCATAATGAACATTTTGAATATTTATTTATGAATACAATTGGCTGTGATTGTAAGTCCCATAGGGCAGTGTACAGCATTGTCTGGGTTTGGCTGGTGTAGGCTGTCGTTGTAAATAAGAATTTGTTCTTAACTGACTTGCGTAGTTAAATAGGTTTAAATGTAAAGAAAGAACAATCCACCATATTCCAAGCATTCCTTCAAGACAGCATGTTTACAAAATTGTTTCACACAGAAATATGACTCCAGGTAAAGAGCAGGGAGGCAGAGATAATGTGCAGATTAAGACTCCAGGTAAAGAGCAGGGAGGCAGAGATAATGTGCAGATTAAGACTCCAGGTAAAGAGCAGGGAGGCTGAGATGCAGTCCAGATTAAGACTCCAGGTAAAGAGCAGGGATGCAGAGATATAGTCCAGATTAAGACTCCAGGTACAGAGCAGGGAGGCTGAGATGCAGTCCAGATTAAGACTCCAGGTAAAGAGCAGGGAGGCAGAGATAAAGTCCAGATTAAGACTCCAGGTACAGAGCAGGGAGGCTGAGATATAGTCCAGATTAAGACTCCAGGTACAGAGCAGGGAGGCAGAGATAATGTGCAGATTAAGACTCCAGGTAAAGAGCAGGGATGCAGAGATAATGTGCAGATTAAGACTCCAGGTAAAGAGCAGGGAGGCAGAGATGTAGTCCAGATTAAGAGGCTTTCTAGATTCCGGTAATGGAAATGACTCTTGTCTTCAATTCAGACTTGGTTGGCTGTGTATGGAGGATGGTTGACCTAAAACAAGATAACAGGAAATAACAGCAATGAACCAACATAATTCATCTGCTGTAAATGGCAACAATCAATGACAATATGCGGATGCAGATTGCAAATACATTGGTAAAGCTATAGATAAATACAGCAACAGTTGATAATGAATGGACAGAAAGGGGTAGCAATAGCATGTAGCTTGGTAGAGGCTGAAGCTATAGAAGACTAATTCATCAATGCCTACATACTACGTATCTATGGCTACAGTGAGTACTACAGTGGTTCTTCATTTAAAAGTTGCAGCATACTGCAGCACAGCTTGCGGGGTGTCGCAGGATTCCGTGGCACGTTATTTAACGTGTCACTGTGCAGTATACTACAGTCATGTCCGCAAGAATACTGCAGTGAAACATCGTAGTCTGTAGGGTTCTGTCTGTAGTGTTCTGTCTGTAGGGTTCTGTCTGTAGGGTTCTGTCTGTAGTGTTATATCTGTAATGTTCTGTCTGTAGGGTTCTGTCTGTAATTTTCTGTCTGTAATATTCTGTCTGTGGTATTCTGTCTGTAGTGTTCTGTCTGTATTGTTCTATCTGTAGTGTTCTGTATATAGCGTTCTGTTTGCAATTTTCCATCTGTAGTATTCTGTCTGTAGGTTTCTGTCTGTAGGGTTCTGTCTGTAGGGTTCTGTCTGTGGTATTCTGTCTGTAGGGTTCTGTCTGTGGTATTCTGTCTGTAGTGTTCTGTCTGTAGTGTTCTGTCTGTAGTGTTCTGTCTGTAGTATTCTGTCTGTGGTATTCTGTCTGTAGGGTTCTGTCTGTGGTATTCTGTCTGTAGGGTTCTGTCTGTAGGGTTCTGTCTGTAGGGTTCTGTCTGTGGTATTCTGTCTGTAGGGTTCTGTCTGTGGTATTCTGTCTGTGGTATTCTGTCTGTAGTGTTCTGTCTGTAGGTTTCTGTCTGTAGGGTTCTGTCTGTAGTGTTCTGTCTGTAGTATTCTGTCTGTGGTATTCTGTCTGTAGGGTTCTGTCTGTGGTATTCTGTCTGTAGGGTTCTGTCTGTAGGGTTCTGTCTGTAGTGTTCTGTCTGTAGGGTTCTGTCTGTAGGGTTCTGTCTGTAGGGTTCTGACTGTAGGGTTCTGTCTGTAGTGTTCTGTCTGTAGTGTTCTGTCTGTGGTATTCTGTCTGTAGGGTTTTGTCTGTAGTATTCTGTCTGTGGTATTCTGTCTGTGGTATTCTGTCTGTAGTGTTCTGTCTGTGGTATTCTGTCTGTGGTGTTCTGTCTGTAGTGTTCTGTCTGTAGTATTCTGTCTGTAGTATTCTGTCTGTAGTATTCTGTCTGTGGTATTCTGTCTGTAGTATTCTGTCTGTAGTGTTCTGTCTGTAGTATTCTGTCTGTGGTATTCTGTCTGTGGTATTCTGTCTGTAGTGTTCTGTCTGTGGTATTCTGTCTGTGGTGTTCTGTCTGTAGTATTCTGTCTGTAGTGTTCTGTCTGTAGTATTCTGTCTGTGGTATTCTGTCTGTGGTATTCTGTCTGTGGTATTCTGTCTGTAGTGTTCTGTCTGTAGTGTTCTGTCTGTAGTGTTCTGTCTGTAGTGTTCTGTCTGTAGGGTTCTGTCTGTAGGGTTCTGTCTGTAGTATTCTGTCTGTAGGGTTCTGTCTGTAGGGTTCTGTCTGTAGTATTCTGTCTGTAGTATTCTGTCTGCGTTTCTTGTGATGTATGTATGCATGTATGGCCACGGCCTGTGGATGTGTGTGGGGGAGAGAGAGAGAGAGAGAGAGAGAGAGAGAGAGAGATTGAAGACAACAATTAGAGAAAGAGAGATTGAAGACAACAATTGTAGAGAGAGGGAGAGGGAGAGATAAAGAGAACGAGAATGTAAGAAGAGAGAGAGAGAGAAGATGGTTGTGAGAGAGAGAGAGCGAGAGAGAGGAGAGATCCGAATGTCTACAACAGTACACATTAGTTCGATGTCTTGTAGAGTACAAAGGATGATTCTAACCGTTCTTCAATGGTGTGCATCCCAATTGGCCCCCTATTCCCTACATATTGCACTACTTTTGACCAGAGCCCTATGGACCATGTATAAGGAATATGGTCCCATATGGAACGCTGTCATGGTCCGCTCCAGCGAGAGGGAGAGCACTGAGCTCTCTCTCTCTCACTGTGATCTTCTCTGCCAACTTCACACGACAGACAGAAATACATTCTGCCTCTGACACAACAATGACTAGCTCTATCTGGCTTTGATTGCTATCCTCTTTAGTAGAAAGCTCTAGTCTTTTTTGTAATACGTTCCCAGTTGATTTGTGTCGGAGCACACTGGGTTAGCTACAAAGGCATTTGTGTATTTTTAGTTGCTTAGTCCTCAAGCATGTCATCTTTTTTTCAGCCCAGCGCTGTTCTGAATGTGTGACTGATTCTCATTGTACACAAAAGGTGCCTATTTGGAGCGTGGTGTATAAGTCAGAGCATAGAGCT
>NC_138315.1:50710000-50780000 GCF_965601325.2 Salmo salar
GGGAAAAGGCCTCGTGTTATTAGGCTGGAGTACGGTGGATTAATACGCTGTATGGGAAAAGGCCTCGTGTTATTAGGCTGGAGTACGGTGGATTAATACGCTGTATGGGAAAAGGCCTCGTGTTATTAGGCTGGAGTACGGTGGATTAATACGCTGTATGGGAAAAGGCCTCGTGTTATTAGGCTGGAGTACGGTGGATTAATACGCTGTATGGGAAAAGTATATGTCGGTTTATGAATTGTGACATGCATGAGATTGATTCAAGAGAGCAAATTTGTTTTTAATTACTGAGCTGGTCTGATTGGCACAATGGGAGGCAGCCGGCCTCATGATCCCAACACTGCTTTACAGGCAGACCTGGGGTTGCGTCTCAAATGGCACCCTATACTCTATGTAGTGCACTACTTTAGACCAGGACCCTATTAGGGCTCATAGAGCTCTGGTCAAATGTAGTGCAGTACTTTTAACCAGGGCCCTATTAGGGCCCATAGAGCTCTGGACAAATTTAGTGCACTACTTTTAACCAGGGCCCTATTAGGACCCATAGAGCTCTGGTCAAATTTAGTGCACTAGACAGGGAATAGGGTGCCATTTGAGATGGATGTGTGGCCTTAACAAAATTGTAAACATAGTAGTGGGATGTAAAATAATGTTGTGCCAGAGACATGGAGTGGCAGGTAGCCTATTGGTTAGATCGCTGGGCTGGTAACCGAAAGGTTGCTGGATCAAATCCCTGAACTGACAAGGTCAAAATCTGTCATTTGGCCCCTGAACAAGGCCATCATTAGAAATAAGAATTTGTTCTTATTTGACTTACCTAGTTTAAAAAAAAAAAATGGATTCAGAATGTTAAACTCAGCATACATCAATTTCTATGGATTTCACATGACTTGGTATGCAGGTATGCATCTGTTTGTCACAGATACATAAAAAAAAAGTAGCGGTATGGATCAGAAAACCAGTCAGTATGTGGTGTAACCACCGTTTGCCTCATGCAGCATGACACGTCAGCTTCCTGATATGCCACACCTGTCAGGTGGATGGATTATATTGGCAAAGGAGAAAAGATCATTAACAAGAATGTAAACAAATTTGTGCCCAACATTTTGAGAGAAATAAGCTTTTTGTGCATATGGAAAATGCAAAAAAGTAAAACTTAAAAGAGGCTGTTGTACATCTACAGATATCCTTTCTTAATTTGACCAGTTTCTCACAACAGGATAATAATCCTGCAGCAACAGGAAATCTGAATTATCATTAATTCACATTGTTGTAGGCATTAATACATTTTGTTTTTGTAAGAATAAATCAAGTCTGTTATTTTAATATGCAAATTACAGATTTTCAAAGCCTTTTTTTAGTCCTTGAATACACGACCATAAGCATTTGTTCTCTGCGACAACAGAGTGATCAAATTAAGAGAGCACATCTGTAGCTAGATTCGTAGTTTGAAGCGTCATGTCACTACCCAGCAAACCGTGGTACTAGGCTATCGTGTGGTCACAGCTTTACTGGAGCTAGTGAAACTTCTAATGTCAAGCATCACAACAAAAGGAGCTATTAAAAATAACTAAATGAGATCAGGTAGAAAGACGTCACAGACCTACAGCCAGAGAAATAGCCTGGATGCAAAGGAATTCCTGCTCTCTTATTAAATCACATCAGAAAATAGTTGACACCGTCAGAGAACAACCTGAAAAAGGCCACGGAAGAGAATCCTATTATTACAGTTCCTTCTTAGAACATAAAGAACACACCAGGGTTCTATATAGTGTCAGTTTTCATGCCTTCACTTCTGGTGACCTTTTAGATATCGCCAGAGGTTTCTATTGTGACTTCCAGGGTTACAACCCAAATGTCACCTTATTCCCTACAAAGTGCAGTACTTTTAAACCGGAGCCCTATGGGCTTTGGTCAAAGGTGGTGCACTATATAGAGAAAAGGGTGCCATTTTGGACACTGTCCAGGTCTTTCTGTAGAGCTAGTACCATTAGCTCTCTGTCTCTGTGAGCTGTAGTAGAGATGTGAGCCAGGGCTGGCTCTAGCCCTTTGAGGGCCCTAAGATAAATGTAGTTGTGGGGGGCCCCAACCTCGTGGGCAAAACATTTTGATGGCTGTGATTTGTTTTTTTTGGTTCGTTTTAGAGTACATTTCCTACAATTCTATACATTTTGACATGGGCCGTAGAGAGAATTTGCCGTTTTACAGCTAATAAACCTGATATTTTACACATTTTGCCATGATTTTTGCCATGTTAATATAATATCTGAGTGAGAGTGACTAACAAAATCAATGGAGTCCCCTGGCGGGCAGGGCCCCTGGACACGTGCCCAGCGTACCCAGTCGGTAATTCAAACCATGATTACTGCAACGTTTAGACAGCTGACTAGACTAATTTACCAATCTAAAACGATTTAGCTGACATGGCAATGTTAATTGCAGTAATAACTATGAGAAACTAATACCCGTCAACAACCTATTATTCCTGAGTAAAACTATGATGATAACGAAACGAGATGCCCTGGATAAAAATTATAACTATTACAAATCATTTTCATTTTATTTGACGAAAATGTAACGAGAGAATAAATTCCATGTGAGATTAATGGATATTTAATTTGACGTAAAGCTCCTTTTTAATCTGTTTAGTCCAATGATATTTATGTATTTTATTTTAATTATCCTTTATTTAACTAGGCAAGTCAGTTAAGAACAAATTCTTATTTAAAATGACAGCTTATCCCGACCAAACCCGGACGACACTGGGACAAATTTTGCGCCGCCCTATGGGACTCCCAATCACGGCCAGATGTGAAACAGCCTGGATTCAAACCAGGGACTGTAGTGACGCCTTTTGCACTGAGATGCATTGCCTCAGACCACTGCGCCACTCGGGAGCAAAGCATGTATGCATGCAGAATATTTCATACAATCCTCTCATTGGCAGAACTGACATCTTTCAGTTGCATGGTCTGATTGAGCTGATCTGCACGGCTAATCCCACACAGCTGTCAGAGCTGATCTGCACAGCTAATCCCACACAGCTGTCAGAGCTGATCTGCACGGCTAATCCCACACAGCTGTCAGAGCTGATCTGCACGGCTAATCCCACACAGCTGTCAGAGCTGATCTGCACGGCTAATCCCACACAGCTGTCAGAGCTGATCTGCACAGCTAATCCCACACAGCTGTCAGAGCTGATCTGCACGGCTAATCCCACACAGCTGTCAGAGCTGATCTGCACGGCTAATCCCACACAGCTGTCAGAGCTGATCTGCACCGCTAATCCCACACAGCTGTCAGAGCTGATCTGCACAGCTAATCCCACACAGCTGTCAGAGCTGATCTGCACGGCTAATCCCACACAGCTGTCAGAGTTTATCTGCACGGCTAATCCCACACAGCTGTCAGAGCTGATCTGCACGGCTAATCCCACACACACAGCTGTCAGAGCTGATCTGCACGGCTAATCCCACACAGCTGTCAGAGCTGATCTGCACGGCTAATCCCACACAGCTGTCAGAGCTGATCTGCATGGCTAATCCCACACAGCTGTCAGAGCTGATTTGCACGGCTAATCCCACACAGCTGTCAGAGCTGATCTGCACCGCTAATCCCACACAGCTGTCAGAGCTGATCTGCACGGCTAATCCCACACAGCTGTCAGAGCTGATCTGCACGGCTAATCCCACACAGCTGTCAGAGTTGATCTGCACCGCTAATCCCACACAGCTGTCAGAGCTGATCTGCACAGCTAATCCCACACACACAGCTGTCAGAACTGATCTGCACGGCTAATCCCACACAGCTGTCAGAGCTGATCTGCACGGCTAATCCCACACAGCTGTCAGATCTGATCTGCACGGCTAATCCCACACAGCTGTCAGAGCTGATCTGCACGGCTAATCCCACACAGCTGTCAGAGCTGATCTGCACGGCTAATCCCACACAGCTGTCAGAGCTGATCTGCACGGCTAATCCCACACAGCTGTCAGAGCTGATCTGCACGGCTAATCCCACACAGCTGTCAGAGCTGATCTGCACGGCTAATCCCACACAGCTGTCAGAGCTGATCTGCACGGCTAATCCCACACAGCTGTCAGAGCTGATCTGCACGGCTAATCCCACACAGCTGTCAGAGCTGATCTGCACGGCTAATCCCACACAGCTGTCAGAGCTGATCTGCACGGCTAATCCCACACAGCTGTCAGAGCTGATCTGCACGGCTAATCCCACACAGCTGTCAGAGCTGATCTGCACGGCTAATTCCACACAGCTGTCAGAGCTGATCTGCACGGCTAATCCCACACAGCTGTCAGAGCTGATCTGCACGGCTAATCCCACACAGCTGTCAGAGCTGATCTGCACCGCTAATCCCACACAGCTGTCAGAGCTGATCTGCACCGCTAATCCCACACAGCTGTCAGAGCTGATCTGCATGGCTAATCCCACACAGCTGTCAGATCTGATCTGCACGGCTAATCCCACACAGCTGTCAGAGCTGATCTGCACGGCTAATCCCACACAGCTGTCAGAGCTGATCTGCACCGCTAATCCCACACAGCTGTCAGAGCTGATCTGCACCGCTAATCCCACACAGCTGTCAGAGCTGATCTGCACAGCTAATCCCACACACACAGCTGTCAGAGCTGATCTGCACGGCTAATCCCACACAGCTGTCAGGCGTTCACTTCAGTCACTAGTCAATCTTTTGAACTGATGCGAAGCCAGGTGACTTGACTTGTAACTAACCTCAGCTAGAAATAATCTTTACTCTCTCTCCTTCTTTCATGTAGGTAATTTTTGTTGTTGTTGCCTTGATCACATCATAAGCTCTATTTGCCCCATGTGCAACTGTTATTCATTCATCTGTACTGCCGCTCTCCCGTCGTGGTCCGCAAATATGAGGCGCAGCTGCTTTTTCTTTTGCTATTTTTTGAACATTAGGAGTACAGTACTACTGGAATTTTTGTAAAGCTCAAATTCTCCCCTTTTTTTAATCAAGAAAACCACTGTTATCTATCCCCCTTGACAATTATGTGGAGAGAAAATCAGAGGTGTAAATTGTTTAATCTGTAGCCAAGGCTTTATAGCCTATATGGTTAATTTACGTCTGGCATTGGTTACCATCTGCCACAATATCAATGTTGTCAGCTAAGGTATACGAGGGAATAGTAGGCCTAGTTGGACAACGCTATCTGAATGTTCACATGATGGAAGTTAGAGCTATCCTTAAATATTCATTATTTAATAGGAAACAAATGCTACTACGTGACTAAAATTAGAGAAATATTGTCCAGAGTTTTAGTCGACTGACTAAACTAACGAAGGATGAATTGACTAAAATGTGACTAAAAATAAAGGGTATTTTATGACTGAAATTAAATCTAAAATACCTGCCAAAATTAACACTGAGACATGGGCTGACTGACTGACATAAGAAGACTGCTGATGTTTAACCACATTTCGAAATTGCTACTTTTATATTCTACTATTGTAACTCTCAACAGTTAAGTTTGAGATCCCAACTGAGATGCAATTTTTTATTTTATTTTTTGGGGTCGGGGGGCCCCCCTAACAGTCACGGTGCCCTAAGCGGTTGCTTATGTTGTTTATGGCTGGAACCGGCCCTGCTGTGAGGTATAGCACGGATTGCATCATCCATATCAAAGAGAGCAAAGAAATCTAACGGCTTTGATCAACTCTATTAATTCGCCCGCCGTTCATCTTTTCTCAGCTGTGCCATATTAATATTTAACCCGATAACTGAGTCAGCGTTTGCATTTTTGTTGTTGCCAGCAGTGGATTCTCGTCTCGCTGCAAGGCAAGACGGAAAATACAGTTTACAGAGCCCGTAAATCAAAATAGTTTATGTTCAAATATTTGACTTCAACTGGTCTTTTGTAGCCAATAATGTAATAACCAAAACGTAGCATAATTGAGGACACAAGACGTCAGAAACGATATTACAAGACACAATGTTATGCTTTATAATATTTGCATGGAACTTTTTCCACATATATTTTGAACAACCTCTCGTAAACCAGAATCATGTTTTATCTGTGCTTGATTGTCACAGGAGTTTTGTTATGAGTTCTTTCATTGCTGTTTGATGCTTTTATTATGTCTAATGATATGTTAATCAGAGGTGTTGATATATTAAGAACTTGCTCAAATGCTCCTCAGCCAATTGGCTTGCAGGAATGGAACTGTTAAAATAAATAATTGTCAACACGATGAATCAACACATCAACCAAACTCACTAAACATAAACGATGATATTTTATAATAAAACTTTAAATTATCTTCTTACATTCACATATCTCAGATGAAAGGGTACATTTTTACATTTTAGTCATTTAGCAGACGCTCTTATCCAGAGCGACTTACAAATTGGTGCATTCACCTATAATATCCAGTGGAACAACCACTTTACAATAGTGCATCTAAATCTAAAAATAAAAATATAAAGATTCTGAATAGAGAATTTGAAAATCCAGAAACATCTGAGAGCATCAGACAGATCAACAACTGTTTCCATTCATTTACAATTTGTGTAACATTTTGTTTTCATGTTTTAAATCTTCTCCCTCTATTTTACATTTCTCAGTTTCAATACTACCACCACACATTTTTTTTTTACCTACATAGTGACAAAATAAAATCCTACATAAGAACACAGTTGTAACATTTGCCTTCGGAGACGCTAGGCCTGTTCTTGGCCTAGGTTGTTTTAAACTCTAAAAGACTTACAAATCTGTTGTTGAGAACTGAACAAGGACCTGGTCCGACCGTCACAAATTTCAATTCCTCTGTCAGACCAGGAAATGAGTTTAAACCCTTAGTTTAAAAGCTTCCTCTCCTCTCACCACAGCTTGACTTTGAGTTCAACACAGTTCACAGAGTGGACAAGTCTGAAAGCTTTCACCTTTAATCTCCTATCAGAATGGATGAGATGTGGTGTTGCTGGGGCAAACGATTTTGTGGCTGTCAAAACAATGCTGACATTTATAAAACAAAACACAAGGAGTGAAACCGATGCAGTCAAAAGGAGAGCCCAGACTTTAAAGCCACAGCCGGGTCAATGCTTTTAACATGTCAACACAACCCTCCTCCTCCACCCTCCACCCTTCACACAAACACATCATGTCACAAATAGTACAGTGAGGACCCGAAGTTGCGTGACAGTAACTGAGAGAGTTTGCTTTGTGGATCTGAGTGCATTGAGGCCGATTGATCACTGATCTGTAACGATTCCCCTCATGTAGCTGTACCTCTCTGAAAGGGACAGACCAGACCAGACTGATGTCTAGCAGGCTCAGGTTCAGACTCAGGTAGCAAGGGCAGGGCCAAAATTATAGTCTAGCAATGGTGACTAAAAGTATTCCAATGCAGGCATTCTGTGCTCCAGGAGAGAATTAGCTTGCTAAGCCAAAGCCTTGGCATTGGTGCAAATGTTTAAGTTTACCCATCGCACAATTATGGTCACTGAACCATAATATATACTCCCTCCCAAATGGCACCCTATTCCCTACATAGTGCACTACTTTTGACCAGAGCCCTATTGGTTTCCATTTGGGACATAGCCATAGGCTCAGGTGGTGTGCCTGACAGACCCTGAGGCCAGTAGGGAGCGCGTATGTTGAGAGAAAAACAGCTCCAAACCTTTCCAGACGGGGCCTACATCCCCGAAGAAGCCTCCCCGTGAAGGGATCCGTGGCTGGGAGCAGAGCACCGCTGGGTGGGGGCCCTGATGGAGCCCTGGATCTCACGCATCATGGAGGGGAGCCCTGCTGTGTTTAATTCCTCCTGACATGATCCTAAACAATCATAGACTGAGCCACGGCTGAGGTTCCAGATTCCCCTGTACCTCTTGTAACTCGGATGTTGATCTCTTCTGACACCTGACTTCTTGTTGTCCTTGGGACGCATTATGTGTCCCAAATGGAATAATTTTCCCTACATAGTGTACTACTTTTGGACTCTCGGCTCTAGTCAAAGGTAGTGCACTAGATAAGGAATAGGGTGCCATTTGGGACGCATACCTGCTGTGTGTCGCCGACTACGCCAAATGCGATCCGACTGAGAGTTGAATATCTCCCCAAATCTTGTCTTTGATTTCTCCATTTACTACAGTCTCTTTCAGGGTAATTGAATTCCACTAGCAGTGGTATCTAATTATGGGGATAACAGAAAAGTTAACAAGATTGTATATTGTAGACAAATAAGGTCGTTGAAGATGTTGAGCGTCTCTTTGACTGTAATGGGTTCTGTCAAACATCTGGAGTGTGTTTATGTTGGTTATCTGGTCCAATAAATTATAGGCTCGATGCTGATTTAGAGTGCTTGGTTGGTTGGTTGGTGATTGATTAATTAACAGACATAGTCAGTCAACGACAGCTTTGATGCAACAATAACTAAATAAAATATTTAACATTATTTTGTTTTAGGTTGAATGAAACAGTTCCGCTCTATTTCCATTTTTCAAGCATTAAGCTTTGGTTTTCTTACAAATCCCTGGAACAACCAACAAACCCAAACCCCCCCCCCCCCTCTCTCTCTTTCAGTCTCACTTTCCCTTCCCCCTTTCTCTCTCTCTCTGTCTCTCTCTCTCTCTCTTTCTCTCTCTCTTTCTCTCTTTCTCTTTCTCTTTCTCTTTCTCTCTCTCTCTCTCTCTCTCTCTCTCTCTCACTCTTCCTCTCTCTTTCTCTCTCTCTCGCTCTCTCTCTTGCCCTCTTCCTCTCTCTCCCTATCTCTCCCTATTCCTCCTTCTCCCTCTCTCTCCCTCTCTCTCGCTCTCTCTCTCATACTTAATCAACACATTAAAAGGATGAGATGAGACAATTACTTAGATATTGATTTGAATCCAAAATAAAAGTAAGTCTAGAGACTTTGACTCTGTGGCTGCAATCACAAAGGCAGCGCAATTCTGATAATTTTTCCTCTAGCCACATCAGATATTTTCACATCACATCTTTTTCAGAGCTTTGTGGAGAAAAAAAATATCAGAATTGGGCTGCCTGTCTAAACGCAGCCTCTGTGATACCGTGAGTCATAATTGCCTTGTAGGATATCTGAGGGGCCCAGCTGACGGGCTCGTTGGGGGAAAATTGTTTTTTACGAGCAATTAGCCATGCAGCCTCATTTAGTTTGGGTTGGCGAGAGAGTCAGCACAGCGTATCATACAGACATGCCAGTGGGGGACGGCGCCTGTGTAGAGGAGAGAAGAGGAGAGGTGTAGAGGGAGGGGTGGATGGGAGGAGTGTAGAGGAGAGGATGATTGGAGAGGAGAGGAGAGGAGAAGGGAAGAGAGGAGGGGAAGGAAGTGGAGGAGACATCCTAGCTTGTAATTACAGCATCTATCTACGGTTCTTTCAGAAAGTATTCACAACCCTTGACCTTTTCCACATTTTGTTGTGTTACAGACTGAATTTAACATGTATTACATTTAGATTTTGTGTCACTGACCTACACACAAAACCCCATAATCTCAAAGTGGAATAATGTTTTAGAAATTTGTACAAATTAATAAAAAAATGAAAGCTGAAATGTCTTGAGTCAATAATAGTGCTGAGCGATTAACCGTCATTTTGGGGGTTTCCCCGGTTAGTAGACAACTAATTGACCAACGTCGATTCAATTACTTGAATTTCATTTAGTCATTTGTTTTGTAAGCCCAATGCACCATTTCTCCAGAGAGAAATCAAATCATTCACAAGAGAAATCTGAGAAATCAAGTCAAGAACTGGGACGCTGGGCTGAAGGGAGATGTAGTTTTCATTAAGCAAATATTCAACCTAGTTCAGTGCAGAAACGCGCTAATTAACTTCAATGACCATAATCCATTGAGACAGTTTTTCCTGTCTCAGAGCCAGATCAGAGAGGAAGAGGCAAAGCAAGAGGTTTTACTACTATCAAAAACGTTCTAAAATAATCCAAAAATATGTTTCTACAGGCTTATTTTGGACCTAAGCTTGTCATCTGCCTTACTACCTTTGGAACAACGACTCCCATTGTAAGGGCGGAGACATGAGCATCTCGTCACTATATACAGATCTCTGGACGGATACACTTTTACGGACCGCATGAGAGAGGATGGACACAACACAACAAGGACAGGGACATGGACAGTTGGTGAAAATATTCCCTGATCTACTTGGAAGAACTAGCAAAAACATTTTGTCAAGACAGCTCTGTAGCCTCGCTAAATAGGATGACTACAGACAGTACAGTATGGAGAACACATCATCATCATCATCAAATGTATTTATAAAGCCCTTTTTACATCAGCCGATGTCACAAAGTGCTGTACAGAAACAGTCTATGTTATGGAAAGAGCAGGTGTCCTTAATGTTTTGTACACTCAGTATATGTTGTGTCTACCAGCTCATTCCCACAGAAAACTGCAGAGGGAAGCAGTACCACCCAGTCAACCATCAGACTCCATTGTGAGATGCCTCACAGAGGATATTCAACCATCATTGCAAATCCAAGATCTCAATATCAACAAGGTGCACACTGATCATATAAATTTACACATAACATTAGATGGTCTGGCTGGCTGACTGCTACTTCCTGATCAGAGATGAGATAATTACTTTAAGGAATGAACAATAATGAAGTCATAAAAAAATAAAAAAATAATAATAATAATAATAATATGCGGTTCTAAACAGAGTATAAACTCAAACGGACCAAGTTTATTCAACCTACTGGGTTCTTCAGCTGCAAGCACACGCTGCACACGATAAAACAGGCAACATGAGATGAGGGGTGTAACTTTTCAGATCTGACATCTGTTTCCCAAAACTGTTTCGCTGTCGTCTTCGCGGGTCGAGCAGCCTGGCTAGCAGTTCCTCTTTATCCTGTCTCTTCTCCATGAAATGTATAAGTGACCTTCTGTCCACCGTACTCAATAGACTTTGGTCACACTCTGTTCCCATTTTCTCTCGCAGTAACTTTCCATCAACAAAGTTACTCTTCACCCTTCAGTAACACAATTTATCCGTTCATTATGCACGTAACATAATCGATAAGGATTTATATAGGAATAAGTATACTCCAAGTTAGAACTCAATAATCACCCCCCTTGTTGAACACTAACTCCACACTGTAAAACATTTCATAAAAACCTTGAAACGACGTAGAAATAAAACAGAAAATAAAACATATGGCCTCTGTCTGTATTAAATTATTTAACCTGGCATGTCAGTTAAGAACAAATTCTTATTTACAATGACGGCCTACCGGGGGAACAGCGGGGTTAACTGCCTTGTTCAGGGGCAGAATGACAGATTTGTACCTTGTCAGCTCGGGGATTCGATTCAGCAACCTTTCAGTTCCTTGCCCAACGCTCTAACCACTAGGCTACCTCCCGCCACTTATAATCTTCTAATCGGTATAATCTTCACTCAAGGCTTAAGATCCTTTATGACATTATAATCACACTAATCACACTTGTGATTTCCCCCTGTCTGCCATTAGCCCTCCATTTACACAACTGTATAATACTATTTCAGAGAGAGGTCTTGACTCTCTTTTCCTCATTCGGGCTTCCTAAGAGTGTAATGGCAAAATAATAGGAAAGAGAGAGAGAGAGAGAGAGAGAGAGAGAGAGAGAGAGAGAGAGAGAGAGAGAGAGAGAGAGAGAGAGAGAGAGAGAGAGAGAGAGAGAGAGAGAGAGGAGAGAGAGAGAGAGAGAGAGAGAGAGAGAGAGAGAGAGAGAGAGAGAGAGAGAGAGAGAGCGAGAGAGAGAGAGAGAGAGAGAGAGAGAGAGAGAGAGAGAGGAGAGAGAGAGAGAGAGAGAGAGAGAGAGAGAGAGAGAGAGAGAGAGAGAGAGGAGAGGAGAGAGAGAGAGAGAGAGAGAGAGAGACAGAGAGAGAGAGAGAGACAGAGTGTTAAGCTATGCATAATGAACATATGGCAGAAACTGAAGTTTAACAACATGACGATGTTGATATCTCACCTTCCTTTATCGTGACTCTATAACTTCGGGATACTTTCTGCTGGGGTCTACAAAAATAAAGCCTCTATAAAACCTCATCATGCTTATACCCAAACTTATCCCGTTAGGTTTACAGGAGGTGTCCCCCACGTCATATCGTCCTCACCTCCCCCGTTAGGCTGCAGGTTTACAGGAGATGTTCCCTCGTCATATCGTCCTCACCTCCCCCGTTAGGCTGCAGGTTTACAGGAGATGTTCCCTCGTCATATCGTCCTCACCTCCCCCGTTAGGCTGCAGGTTTACAGGAGATGTTCCCCACGTCATATCGTCCTCACCTCCCCCAGCAGGCTGCAGGTTTACAGGAGGTGTCCCCTCATCATATCGTCCTCACCTCCCCCGTTAGGTTTACAGGAGGTGTCCCCTCGTCATATCGTCCTCACCTCCCCCGGCAGGCTGCAGGTTTACAGGAGGTGTCCCCTCGTCATATCGTCCTCGACCTCCCCCGGCAGGCTGCAGGTTTACAGGAGGGTGTCCCCTCGTCATATCGTCCTCACCTCCCCCGGCAGGCTGCAGGTTTACAGGTACAGGAGTGTCCCCTCGTCATATCGTCCTCACCTCCCCCGGCAGGCCTGCAGGTTTACAGGAGGTGTCCCGTCGTCATATCGTCCTCACCTCCCCCTCTGTCTCCCCCCACCCCCCCCCCCCCCCCCCCGTAACCAGCCGATACACACGAGCTATGGCCTTAATCAGCTTAATAACCTTATCTTGGTGCAAATCTGCAATGTATACACATTTCAGCATCAATGCTTCCCAGCTCCTCTCCTGACTCTAGTAACACCTTGTTACCTGCTACGGTTACTCCCCTACCGGCTTCCCAGCTCCTCTCCTGGCTCTAGTAACACCTTGTTGTCCTGCTACGGTTACTCCCTACCGGCTTCCCAGCTCCTCTCCTGGCTCTATTAACACCTTGTTGCCTGCTACGGTTGCCTGCTACGGTTGCTATCTATGGATAATACCTCCCTGCGCTCAGATTAGGTACACATCTCTCATCCCAAGGCCCGACCTACACACCTTTGTGTAAACCTTGTTTCCCAAAGGCAATCAGCAACACTTTCATTTTATTTCCTCTTGGCCCCAATCTTCAGGGAGGTATGTCAGTTGTTTGCTTTGCTGTGTAGTCTTACTGTCTTTGTATTTGGCCAACCGTTTTATGTGGATTGTCAATCTATAATTTTTATATGGGGCATTAACATTTACAGCCACTGGCACAACAACTATTGTGGCTAAAATAGCATCTAGACCCCATCCGACTGCTTTACTGTGGGATCTACTTTTCCTCTTTCTCTTCAGCCTGATTTCCTCTATCAAAACCTGCTCCAGCTCACCCAGTATGCAGCTGGATCTCGTTTCACGTGAGAATTGTGTACCCACCGAGGAGAGGCTGTGGTTTTTTACATCTGCAGGTGCGGTGAGATGTACTGGGTTTTGTCCCGACCAATGCTGTCCCAACACCCCAGCCTGGTGGATCTTAACGTTCAATCGGTCTCTCCGGATTCATCCCGTGCTCCCGGTTATCTCCTGGAGTCTGCACCTCATGGGTTGGGTTCCATCTGGGAATACACACACTGCAGCGCTTGGGTTATAAATGACATAAACTCCCATGATTGCCAGATCACTAATTTGTGAATGACATATCATGGGACCCTAATTGGTCTCCCCGTCACCACGTCATGGTGCGTCAGTCCAGTGGTGGCGACGCCTTCATTGACATCAGCACCACAGGTAAATGCGTCACCCAGTCTTTTCCTTGTTTTTTGGAAAGGAGTGGCCCTAAAAAAGGCTTTTTTGCAGTGATGTAAAAACTCCATCCGGCAGGGGGAGCATATCATTTAACCCGGAAAAATGCCCAACAACCCCCTGTCCCCACCATGTCGTCTTGAGAGTACATATTCACAGCTGATTGGTGGGTTGCTCCATGATACCGCAAACCCACTGGGGCCACTTGACAACCATTGTTTAAGTCTTCAAATCTCCTTTCTGGTGGTTTGATGTTGCAGTTCTTTCAAATTAAGCATCCCAGCTCTCTCGAATTTACAGTATTTACATGTTTTTTTTTCTTCAAAACACCTTCTTCTCTGATTAACCCGAACCTCCTTGGCTGCTTCATCTGCCCAGAGATTCCCTACGGCTATTTCATCTGAATGACTCATATGGCTTCACATTCTACCACTGCTAGTATACTTGGCAATTGACACTTCTAATAATGCTTCCACTTCATGCCTATGTTTGATTGGTGTCCCTGTCGCCATTAACTTCTTATGGGTACCCCACCTCCCAACACCCGGTGAAATTGCAGGGCGCCAAATTCAAACAACAGAAATCTCATAATTAAAATTCCTCAAACATACAAGTATTATACACCATTTTAAAAGATAAACTTCTTGTTAATCCAGCCACAGTGTCCGATTTCAAAAAGGCTTTACGGCGAAAGCACACCATGCGATTATGTTAGGTCAGCGCCTAGCCACAGAAAACCATACAGCCATTTTCCAACCAAGGAGAGGTGTCACAAAAGTCAGAAATAGCGTTAAAATGAATCACTTACCTTTGATGATCTTCATCTGATGGCACTCCCAGGTCTCCATGTTAGACAATAAATGTTCGTTTTGTTCGATAAAGTTAATCTTTATGTCCAAATACCTCCTTAATGTTCGCACGTTTAGTCCAGTAATCCAAATGCACAAAGTGCGGGCACAAAGTTCAGCCGAAAAGTCAATTCAAGTTCGTAGAAACATGTCAAACGATGTATATAATCAATCTTTAGGATGTTTTTATCATAAAACTTCAATAATATTCCAACCGGACAATTCTATTGTCATTAGAAAGGAAAGGGAACGAACGTCGCGCGCACAGCCACGAGCGGTAAACAACTCATAGCTTTCAGCTGGTCCACTTACTCTAAGTGGTCTTATTCTCTCCCCTTTCACAATAGAAGTCTGAAACAACTTCTAAAGACTGTTGACATCTACTGGAAGCCTTAGGAAGTGCAATCTGACCCCACAGACACAGGATATTGGATTGGTAATCACTTAAAAAAACTACAAACCTCAGATTTCCCACTTCCTTGTTGGATTTTCTCAGGTTTTTGCCTGCCATATGAGTTCTGTTATACTCACAGACATTATTTTAACAGTTTTGGAAACTTTAGAGTGTGTTCTATCCAAATCTACCAATTATGCATATCCTAGCTTCTGGGCCTGAGTAGCAGGCAGTTTAGTTTGGGCACGCTTTTCATCCAAAATTCCTGAATGCTGCCCCCTACCCTAGTGAGGTTAAACACGCCCCTTTGTGACCACAGGTGTCCCGAAATCGTGAACCACTCCAAATGCTTACCGAGAGTCTATATATCATGGTAACACTCCCCTTCTAAAAAATCGACCTGCTTCAAGTTAGTGCATAGAGCTCAGCCCCCTTGGCTGAAATGGAGGCTGGCAGTTGGACAGCTTCAACTACTTCTGTTAGTGCATAGAGCTCGATCCCCTTGGCTGAAACGGAGGCTGGCAGCGGGACAGCTTCAACCACTTCTATTAGTGCATAGAGCTCGAACCCCTTGGCTGAAACGGAGGCTGGGAGCGGGACAGCTTCAACCACTTCTATTAGTGCATAGAGCTCGATCCCCTTGGCTGAAACGGAGGCTGGCAGCGGGACAGCTTCAACTACTTCTGTTAGTGCATAGAGCTCGATCCCCTTGGCTGAAACGGAGGCTGGCAGCGGGACAGCTTCAACCACTTCTATTAGTGCATAGAGCTCGAACCCCTTGGCTGAAATGGAGGCTGGGAGCGGGACAGCTTCAACCACTTCTGTTCGTGCATAGAGCTCGAACCCCTTGGCTGAAACGGAGGCTGGCAGCGGGACAGCTACTACTTCTGTCATCACACAGCATACCCCGTTACTCGCTTTCCTTCTACTGTCATTTAATTAGAGTCATCTGTGTACAATACTTGGTCCGATTCCAACTCTTTCCCTTGCAAATCGTGCCTGAAGTTTGGGGAGTAATTTGAGCCGGTTCACACTAATTCGATTTTCCCTCACCGGTTAAAGGCCTTAGTGATGAAGGATTTAGGGCACCAATTTTATGGAATTGTAGACCCCCACCCCACACTTTCTGAAGTGTTTGCTGTTGCTCACTGGTCAGTGAAGAAAATGTCTACACTGCAGCACTTACCCCGGAATGAGTAGGCACAAACGGCTCAGACATCAACGTACAGTCTCTCACCCAATGGCCAAATGGTTTAGGTTTAGTTGCTTTTCTGCTGCCAAATGCCTTGGCTGCTAAATTGACCTCTTGGCATTGGTTTTATATTCCTTACTCTTGAATCCTTTACTGGTGGGGTAGGATAGCAGCAACAACACGCAAAGTGAGAGGAGTTATACTCTCAATGCAGCTTGAACTGTCCGTTTGAGTTTATACTCTATTTGAACATTTTGCGTTGTCGGCAAGATACACCACGATTTGTGGTCAAACTAAAGAGTACGCCCATGTCGAGTGTTAGTCAACCACCTCTGCAGTAGCAGTTTTGACGGTGGCTTTCAAATACCTGCGTCTTCATGAAAATTATCTGCTGGTCTCCCGAGTGGAAACGCGTTCTCTGGAGTGATGAATCACGCTTCACCATCTGGCAGTCCGATGGACGAATCTGGGTTTGGCGAATGCCAGGAGAACGCTACCTGTCTGAATGCATAGTGCCAACTGTAAAGTTTGGTGGAGGAGGAATAATGGTCTGGGACTGTTTTTCATGGTTTGGGCTAGGCCCCTTAGTTCCAGTGAAGAATCCTACAGCATACAATGACATTTTAGACAATTCTCTGCTTCCAACCATGTGGCAACAGTTCGGGGAAGGTATTTTCCTGTGTCAGCATGACAATGCCCCTGTGCACAAAGTGAGGTCCATACAAAAATGTCTTGTTGAGATCATTGTGGAAGAACTTGACTGGCCTGGAAAAGGGGGGACCAACTCCATATTAAATGGCCATGATTTTGGAATGAGATGTTCGACGAGCAGGTATCCACATCCTGTTTGGTCACGTAGTGTAGGTTGTCCGTCTGATGGTCTGTAGTTTCCTCCCTCTCGGAGTTATCTGCCCGGGATAATAAGTCATCACAACGGCATGAGTACAAACTAAACACATCTCTATGTTATCTGGGCTTGTGATTTCTCCTTGATGGCACTGTGCCATACCACAACAGCATCTCTGAGTTCTTTATTTGATTGAAATTTTCCATCAGCAAGGAAATGCTGGCCAATTGTATGAAATTTGCTGAATTTTTTTTCCCGTACACAAGCCAAATTGATAGATTGCCTCATGCACCTCGCAGTGCATCCATGGCTTTAAAAAAAAAAAACATAGCACTTATTTTTCTCTTCTATCCTCCATTTTTGTGGGAGTGTTTGGATCCCCTGGACGCCATTTCAATTGTTATTATTTATGCCTCTATCTCGACGGTGTCTAGGGTGTTTAGATTTCCTCAACCACTGCTACTCTCTTTTCTATTGTACAGATATCCACTTCCTCAGAGAGTAGTTACAGTATATATACGTAATCGTTTTGGTCATGGAACCTGATACCTTGTGTTGAGAACGGCACTGAAGCGTTGTTCAATTTATTACTGGAGAATAGAGGAGACCTAATGTCCTGCTGCCAGTGTCATGCCTCAAGTGCCACCGTTCTCAACAACAAACGTTACCAGTACTGACAACCAACATTCTTTTATTGCTACACAATCAGTCTCTATTACATTATATAACCTTGTATTAGCTTGTATTACCTGCTATTACCTTCTATTACCTTCTATTACCTTATGTTACCTTATGTTACCTTCTTTTACCTTATGTTACCTTCTGTTACCTGCTATTACCTTCTATTACCTTCTGATACCTTCTGTTACCTTCTGTTACATTCTATTACCTTATGTTACCTTCTGTTACCTTCTATTACCTTATGTTACCTTATGTTACCTTATGTTACCTTATGTTACCTGCTATTACCTGCTATTACCTTCTATTACACTCTATTACCTTCTATTAACTGCTATCACCTTCTATTACCATCTGTTACATTCTGTTACTTTCTGTTACCTTCTGTTACCTGCTATGACCTTCTATGAACTTCTATTACCTTCTATTACCTGCTATCACCTTCTATTAGCTTCTGTTACTTTCTATTACCTTCTATTACCTTCTATTACCTTCTGTTACTTCTATTACCTTCTATTACCTTCTGATACCTTCTATTACCTTCTATTACCTTCTGATACCTTCTGTTACATTCTGTTACATTCTATTACCTTCTATTACCTTCTATTACCTTCTATTACCTTCTATTACCTTCTGTTACTTCTATTACCTTCTATTACCTTCTGTTACCTTCTATTACCTTCTGTTACCTTCTGTTACCTTCTATTACCTTCTATTACCTTCTATTACCTTCTATTACCTTCTATTACCTTCTATTACCTTCTATTACCTTCTATTACCTTCTATTACCTTCTATTACCTTCTGTTACCTTCTATTACCTTCTGTTACATTCTATTACCTTCTATTACCTTCTGTTACCTTCTTTACCTTCTGTTACATTCTGTTACATTCTATTACCTTCTATTACCTTATTGTACCTTCTATTACCTTCTATTACCTTCTGTTACCTTCTATTACCTTCTTTACCTTCTTAATGTCACTATACTTCAACAGGCACCGGTCTATTACCTTACACGTTTCCTCCTTCTGACAGTCTCATCCTTGACAGACACCGCTGCCGGAAAATGCCTATGCCCCACTCCGGGTATTAATACCTCAGGACAGAGACTTTCAGCATACTTCTGTACAACCAAACATACTAGTATACAGATGTGACAACTTCTCCAAATTCCACATAGACAATACAGACAATTAAACATATTGGGGATGGCCACCCTCCTGAGGCTCACATAGCCCACACATACTGTTATGTGGGACTGGCTACTACCCACATTTGGGACTGTCTCTACCCAGGTGTGGGACTGTCTATACCCAGCTGTGGGACTGTCTCTACCCAGCTGTGGGACTGTCTATACCCAGCTGTGGGACTGTCTCTACCCAGCTGTGGGACTGTCTCTACCCAGCTGTGGGACTGTCTATACCCAGCTGTGGGACTGTCTCTACCCAGCTGTGGGACTGTCTATACCCAGCTGTGGGACTGTCTCTACCCAGCTGTGGGACTGTCTCTACCCAGCTGTGGGACTGTCTATACCCAGCTGTGGGACTGTCTATACCCAGCTGTGGGACTGTCTCTACCCAGCTGTGGGACTGTCTCTACCCAGCTGTGGGACTGTCTATACCCAGCTGTGGGACTGTCTCTACCCAGCTGTGGGACTGTCTCTACCCAGCTGTGGGACTGTCTATACCCAGCTGTGGGACTGTCTATACCCAGCTGTGGGACTGTCTCTACCCAGCTGTGGGACTGGCTACTACCCACATTTGGGACTGTCTCTACCCAGCTGTGGGACTGTCTCCACCCAGCTGTGGGACTGTCTCTACCCAGCTGTGGGACTGTCTATACCCAGCTGTGGGACTGTCTATACCCAGCTGTGGGACTGTCTATACCCAGCTGTGGGACTGTCTATACCCAGCTGTGGGACTGTCTATACCCAGCTGTGGGACTGTCTATACCCAGCTGTGGGACTGTCTCTACCAAGCTGTGGGACTGTCTATACCCAGCTGTGGGACTGTCTATACCCAGCTGTGGGACTGTCTCTACCCAGCTGTGGGACTGTCTATACCCAGCTGTGGGACTGTCTATACCCAGCTGTGGGACTGTCTATACCCAGCTGTGGGACTGTCTCTACCCAGCTGTGGGACTGTCTCTACCCAGCTGTGGGACTGTCTCTACCCAGCTGTGGGACTGTCTCTACCCAGCTGTGGGACTGTCTCTACCCAGCTGTGGGACTGTCTCTACCCAGCTGTGGGACTGTCTTACCCAGCTGTGGGACTGTCTATACCCAGCTGTGGGACTGTCTCTACCCAGCTGTGGGACTGTCTCTACCCAGCTGTGGGACTGTCTCTACCCAGCTGTGGGACTGTCTCTACCCAGCTGTGGGACTGTCTCTACCCAGCTGTGGGACTGTCTTTACCCACATGTGGGACTGTCTCTACCAAGCTGTGGGACTGTCTTTACCCACATGTGGGACTGTCTCTACCCAGCTGTGGGACTGTCTTTACCCACATGTGGGACTGTCTCTACCCAGCTGTGGGACTGTCTTACCCACTGTGGGACTGTCTTACCCAGCGTGGGACTGTCTCTACCCAGCTGTGGGACTGTCTCTACCCAGCTGTGGGACTGTCTATACCCAGCTGTGGGACTGTCTATACCCAGCTGTGGGACTGTCTCTACCCAGCAGTGGGACTGTCTCTACCCAGCTGTGGGACTGTCTATACCCAGCTGTGGGACTGTCTCTACCCAGCTGTGGGACTGTCTATACCCAGCTGTGGGACTGTCTATACCCAGCTGTGGGACTGTCTATACTCAGATGTGGGACTGTCTCTACCCAGCTGTGGGACTGTCTATACCCAGCTGTGGGACTGTCTATACCCAGCTGTGGGACTGTCTCTACCCAGCAGTGGGACTGTCTCTACCCAGCAGTGGGACTGTCTCTACCCAGCTGTGGGACTGTCTCTACCCAGCTGTGGGACTGTCTCTACCCAGCTGTGGGACTGTCTCTACCCAGCTGTGGGACTGTCTCTACCCAGCTGTGGGACTGTCTATACCCAGCTGTGGGACTGTCTCTACCCAGCTGTGGGACTGTCTATACCCAGCTGTGGGACTGTCTATACCCAGCTGTGGGACTGTCTCTACCCAGCTGTGGGACTGTCTCTACCCAGCTGTGGGACTGTCTCTACCCAGCTGTGGGACTGTCTATACCCAGCTGTGGGACTGTCTATACTCAGCTGTGGGACTGTCTCTACCCAGCTGTGGGACTGTCTCTACCCAGCTGTGGGACTGTCTATACCCAGCTGTGGGACTGTCTCTACCCAGCTGTGGGACTGTCTCTACCCAGCTGTGGGACTGTCTATACCCAGCTGTGGGACTGTCTCTACCCAGCTGTGGGACTGTCTATACCCAGCTGTGGGACTGTCTCTACCCAGCTGTGGGACTGTCTCTACCCAGCTGTGGGACTGTCTATACCCAGCTGTGGGACTGTCTATACCCAGCTGTGGGACTGTCTCTACCCAGCTGTGGGACTGTCTATACCCAGCTGTGGGACTGTCTCTACCCAGCTGTGGGACTGTCTCTACCCAGCTGTGGGACTGTCTATACCCAGCTGTGGGACTGTCTCTACCCAGCTGTGGGACTGTCTATACCCAGCTGTGGGACTGTCTATACCCAGCTGTGGGACTGTCTCTACCCAGCAGTGGGACTGTCTCTACCCAGCAGTGGGACTGTCTCTACCCAGCAGTGGGACTGTCTCTACCCAGCTGTGGGACTGTCTCTACCCAGCTGTGGGACTGTCTCTACCCAGCTGTGGGACTGTCTCTACCCAGCTGTGGGACTGTCTCTACCCAGCTGTGGGACTGTCTATACCCAGCTGTGGGACTGTCTCTACCCAGCTGTGGGACTGTCTATACCCAGCTGTGGGACTGTCTATACCCAGCTGTGGGACTGTCTCTACCCAGCTGTGGGACTGTCTCTACCCAGCTGTGGGACTGTCTCTACCCAGCTGTGGGACTGTCTATACCCAGCTGTGGGACTGTCTATACCCAGCTGTGGGACTGTCTCTACCCAGCTGTGGGACTGTCTCTACCCAGCTGTGGGACTGTCTATACCCAGCTGTGGGACTGTCTCTACCCAGCTGTGGGACTGTCTCTACCCAGCTGTGGGACTGTCTATACCCAGCTGTGGGACTGTCTCTACCCAGCTGTGGGACTGTCTATACCCAGCTGTGGGACTGTCTCTACCCAGCTGTGGGACTGTCTCTACCCAGCTGTGGGACTGTCTATACCCAGCTGTGGGACTGTCTCTACCCAGCTGTGGGACTGTCTATACCCAGCTGTGGGACTGTCTATACCCAGCTGTGGGACTGTCTCTACCCAGCTGTGGGACTGTCTATACCCAGCTGTGGGACTGTCTCTACCCAGCTGTGGGACTGTCTATACCCAGCTGTGGGACTGTCTATACCCAGCTGTGGGACTGTCTCTACCCAGCTGTGGGACTGTCTATACCCAGCTGTGGGACTGTCTCTACCCAGCTGTGGGACTGTCTATACCCAGCTGTGGGACTGTCTATACCCAGCTGTGGGACTGTCTATACCCAGCTGTGGGACTGTCTATACCCAGCTGTGGGACTGTCTCTACCCAGCTGTGGGACTGTCTTTACCCACATGTGGGACTGTCTCTACCCAGCTGTGGGACTGTCTATACCCAGCTGTGGGACTGTCTATACCCAGCTGTGGGACTGTCTCTACCCAGCTGTGGGACTGTCTCTACCCAGCTGTGGGACTGTCTATACCCAGCTGTGGGACTGTCTCTACCCAGCTGTGGGACTGTCTATACCCAGCTGTGGGACTGTCTCTACCCAGCTGTGGGACTGTCTATACCCAGCTGTGGGACTGTCTATACCCAGCTGTGGGACTGTCTATACCCAGCTGTGGGACTGTCTATACCCAGCTGTGGGACTGTCTCTACCCAGCTGTGGGACTGTCTTTACCCACATGTGGGACTGTCTCTACCCAGCTGTGGGACTGTCTATACCCAGCTGTGGGACTGTCTATACCCAGCTGTGGGACTGTCTCTACCCAGCTGTGGGACTGTCTATACCCAGCTGTGGGACTGTCTATACCCAGCTGTGGGACTGTCTATACCCAGCTGTGGGACTGTCTCTACCCAGCTGTGGGACTGTCTATACCCAGCTGTGGGACTGTCTCTACCCAGCTGTGGGACTGTCTATACCCAGCTGTGGGACTGTCTATACCCAGCTGTGGGACTGTCTCTACCCAGCTGTGGGACTGTCTATACCCAGCTGTGGGACTGTCTATACCCAGCTGTGGGACTGTCTATACCCAGCTGTGGGACTGTCTCTACCCAGCTGTGGGACTGTCTATACCCAGCTGTGGGACTGTCTATACCCAGCTGTGGGACTGTCTATACCCAGCTGTGGGACTGTCTCTACCCAGCTGTGGGACTGTCTATACCCAGCTGTGGGACTGTCTCTACCCAGCTGTGGGACTGTCTCTACCCAGCTGTGGGACTGTCTATACCCAGCTGTGGGACTGTCTCTACCCAGCTGTGGGACTGTCTCTACCCAGCTGTGGGACTGTCTCTACCCAGCTGTGGGACTGTCTATACCCAGCTGTGGGACTGTCTCTACCCAGCTGTGGGACTGTCTATACCCAGCTGTGGGACTGTCTATACCCAGCTGTGGGACTGTCTCTACCCAGCTGTGGGACTGTCTCTACCCAGCTGTGGGACTGTCTCTACCCAGCTGTGGGACTGTCTATACCCAGCTGTGGGACTGTCTCTACCCAGCTGTGGGACTGTCTATACTCAGCTGTGGGACTGTCTATACCCAGCTGTGGGACTGTCTCTACCCAGCTGTGGGACTGTCTATACCCAGCTGTGGGACTGTCTATACCCAGCTGTGGGACTGTCTCTACCCAGCTGTGGGACTGTCTCTACCCAGCTGTGGGACTGTCTATACCCAGCTGTGGGACTGTCTATACCCAGCTGTGGGACTGTCTCTACCCAGCTGTGGGACTGTCTCTACCCAGCTGTAGGACTGTCTCTACCCAGCTGTGGGACTGTCTCTACCCAGCTGTGGGACTGTCTCTACCCAGCTGTGGGACTGTCTATACCCAGCTGTGGGACTGTCTCTACCCAGCTGTAGGACTGTCTCTACCCAGCTGTGGGACTGTCTCTACCCAGCTGTGGGACTGTCTCTACCCAGCTGTGGGACTGTCTATACCCAGCTGTGGGACTGTCTATACCCAGCTGTGGGACTGTCTATACCCAGCTGTGGGACTGTCTATACCCAGCTGTGGGACTGTCTCTACCCAGCTGTGGGACTGTCTATACCCAGCTGTGGGACTGTCTATACCCAGCTGTGGGACTGTCTCTACCCAGCTGTGGGACTGTCTCTACCCAGCTGTGGGACTGTCTATACCCAGCTGTGGGACTGTCTCTACCCAGCTGTGGGACTGTCTATACCCAGCTGTGGGACTGTCTCTACCCAGCTGTGGGACTGTCTCTACCCAGCTGTGGGACTGTCTATACCCAGCTGTGGGACTGTCTATACCCAGCTGTGGGACTGTCTCTACCCAGCTGTGGGACTGTCTCCACCCAGCTGTGGGACTGTCTCTACCCAGCTGTGGGACTGTCTATACCCAGCTGTGGGACTGTCTATACCCAGCTGTGGGACTGTCTATACCCAGCTGTGGGACTGTCTTTACCCAGCTGTGGGACTGTCTATACCCAGCTGTGGGACTGTCTCTACCCAGCTGTGGGACTGTCTCTACCCAGCTGTGGGACTGTCTATACCCAGCTGTGGGACTGTCTCTACCCAGCTGTGGGACTGTCTATACTCAGCTGTGGGACTGTCTATACCCAGCTGTGGGACTGTCTATACCCAGCTGTGGGACTGTCTCTACCCAGCTGTGGGACTGTCTATACCCAGCTGTGGGACTGTCTCTACCCAGCTGTGGGACTGTCTCTACCCAGCTGTGGGACTGTCTATACCCAGCTGTGGGACTGTCTCTACCCAGCTGTGGGACTGTCTATACCCAGCTGTGGGACTGTCTCTACCCAGCTGTGGGACTGTCTCTACCCAGCTGTGGGACTGTCTCTACCCAGCTGTGGGACTGTCTCTACCCAGCTGTGGGACTGTCTCTACCCAGCTGTGGGACTGTCTCTACCCAGCTGTGGGACTGTCTCTACCCAGCTGTGGGACTGTCTCTACCCAGCTGTGGGACTGTCTATACCCAGCTGTGGGACTGTCTATACCCAGCTGTGGGACTGTCTCTACCCAGCTGTGGGACTGTCTCTACCCAGCTGTGGGACTGTCTCTACCCAGCTGTGGGACTGTCTATACCCAGCTGTGGGACTGTCTCTACCCAGCTGTGGGACTGTCTCTACCCAGCTGTGGGACTGTCTATACCCAGCTGTGGGACTGTCTATACCCAGCTGTGGGACTGTCTATACCCAGCTGTGGGACTGTCTATACCCAGCTGTGGGACTGTCTATACCCAGCTGTGGGACTGTCTCTACCCAGCTGTGGGACTGTCTATACCCAGCTGTGGGACTGTCTCTACCCAGCTGTGGGACTGTCTATACCCAGCTGTGGGACTGTCTCTACCCAGCTGTAGGACTGTCTATACCCAGCTGTGGGACTGTCTATACCCAGCTGTGGGACTGTCTATACCCAGCTGTGGGACTGTCTCTACCCAGCTGTGGGACTGTCTCTACCCAGCTGTGGGACTGTCTCTACCCAGCTGTGGGACTGTCTCTACCCAGCTGTGGGACTGTCTATACCCAGCTGTGGGACTGTCTATACCCAGCTGTGGGACTGTCTATACCCAGCTGTGGGACTGTCTCTACCCAGCTGTGGGACTGTCTATACCCAGCTGTGGGACTGTCTCTACCCAGCTGTGGGACTGTCTATACCCAGCTGTGGGACTGTCTCTACCCAGCTGTGGGACTGTCTCTACCCAGCTGTGGGACTGTCTATACCCAGCTGTGGGACTGTCTATACCCAGCTGTGGGACTGTCTCTACCCAGCTGTGGGACTGTCTCTACCCAGCTGTGGGACTGTCTCTACCCAGCTGTGGGACTGTCTATACCCAGCTGTGGGACTGTCTATACCCAGCTGTGGGACTGTCTATACCCAGCTGTGGGACTGTCTCTACCCAGCTGTGGGACTGTCTCTACCCAGCTGTGGGACTGTCTCTACCCAGCTGTGGGACTGTCTATACCCAGCTGTGGGACTGTCTCTACCCAGCTGTGGGACTGTCTCTACCCAGCTGTGGGACTGTCTCTACCCAGCTGTGGGACTGTCTATACCCAGCTGTGGGACTGTCTATACCCAGCTGTGGGACTGTCTCTACCCAGCTGTGGGACTGTCTATACCCAGCTGTGGGACTGTCTATACCCAGCTGTGGGACTGTCTCTACCCAGCTGTGGGACTGTCTCTACCCAGCTGTGGGACTGTCTCTACCCAGCTGTGGGACTGTCTCTACCCAGCTGTGGGACTGTCTCTACCCAGCTGTGGGACTGTCTCTACCCAGCTGTGGGACTGTCTTTACCCACATGTGGGACTGTCTCTACCAAGCTGTGGGACTGTCTCTACCCAGCTGTGGGACTGTCTCTACCCAGCTGTGGGACTGTCTCTACCCAGCTGTGGGACTGTCTCTACCCAGCTGTGGGACTGTCTCTACCCAGCTGTGGGACTGTCTCTACCCAGCTGTGGGACTGTCTCTACCCAGCTGTGGGACTGTCTTTACCCACATGTGGGACTGTCTCTACCCAGCTGTGGGACTGTCTATACCCAGCTGTGGGACTGTCTATACCCAGCTGTGGGACTGTCTATACCCAGCTGTGGGACTGTCTATACCCAGCTGTGGGACTGTCTCTACCCAGCTGTGGGACTGTCTTTACCCACATGTGGGACTGTCTCTACCAAGCTGTGGGACTGTCTTTACCCACATGTGGGACTGTCTCTACCAAGCTGTGGGACTGTCTTTACCCACATGTGGGACTGTCTCTACCAAGCTGTGGGACTGTCTCTACCCAGCTGTGGGACTGTCTCTACCCAGCTGTGGGACTGTCTTTACCCACATGTGGGACTGTCTCTACCCAGCTGTGGGACTGTCTTTACCCACATGTGGGACTGTCTATACCCAGCTGTGGGACTGTCTATACCCAGCTGTGGGACTGTCTATACCCAGCTGTGGGACTGTCTATACCCAGCTGTGGGACTGTCTCTACCCAGCTGTGGGACTGTCTCTACCCAGCTGTGGGACTGTCTCTACCCAGCTGTGGGACTGTCTCTACCCAGCTGTGGGACTGTCTCTACCCAGCAGTGGGACTGTCTCTACCCAGCTGTGGGACTGTCTATACCCAGCTGTGGGACTGTCTATACCCAGCTGTGGGACTGTCTATACCCAGCTGTGGGACTGTCTCTACCCAGCTGTGGGACTGTCTATACCCAGCTGTGGGACTGTCTCTACCCAGCTGTGGGACTGTCTCTACCCAGCTGTGGGACTGTCTCTACCCAGCTGTGGGACTGTCTATACTCAGCTGTGGGACTGTCTATACCCAGCTGTGGGACTGTCTCTACCCAGCTGTGGGACTGTCTCTACCCAGCTGTGGGACTGTCTATACCCAGCTGTGGGACTGTCTCTACCCAGCTGTGGGACTGTCTATACCCAGCTGTGGGACTGTCTATACCCAGCTGTGGGACTGTCTATACCCAGCTGTGGGACTGTCTCTACCCAGCTGTGGGACTGTCTATACCCAGCTGTGGGACTGTCTATACCCAGCTGTGGGACTGTCTCTACCCAGCTGTGGGACTGTCTATACCCAGCTGTGGGACTGTCTCTACCCAGCTGTGGGACTGTCTCTACCCAGCTGTGGGACTGTCTATACCCAGCTGTGGGACTGTCTCTACCCAGCTGTGGGACTGTCTCTACCCAGCTGTGGGACTGTCTCTACCCAGCTGTGGGACTGTCTATACCCAGCTGTGGGACTGTCTATACCCAGCTGTGGGACTGTCTATACTCAGCTGTGGGACTGTCTATACCCAGCTGTAGGACTGTCTATACCCAGCTGTGGGACTGTCTCTACCCAGCTGTGGGACTGTCTATACCCAGCTGTGGGACTGTCTATACCCAGCTGTGGGACTGTCTATACCCAGCTGTGGGACTGTCTCTACCCAGCTGTGGGACTGTCTATACCCAGCTGTGGGACTGTCTATACCCAGCTGTGGGACTGTCTATACCCAGCTGTGGGACTGTCTATACCCAGCTGTGGGACTGTCTCTACCCAGCTGTGGGACTGTCTCTACCCAGCTGTGGGACTGTCTATACCCAGCTGTGGGACTGTCTCTACCCAGCTGTGGGACTGTCTATACCCAGCTGTGGGACTGTCTATACCCAGCTGTAGGACTGTCTATACCCAGCTGTGGGACTGTCTATACCCAGCTGTGGGACTGTCTCTACCCAGCTGTGGGACTGTCTATACCCAGCTGTGGGACTGTCTCTACCCAGCTGTGGGACTGTCTCTACCCAGCTGTGGGACTGTCTATACCCAGCTGTGGGACTGTCTATACCCAGCTGTGGGACTGTCTCTACCCAGCTGTGGGACTGTCTATACCCAGCTGTGGGACTGTCTCTACCCAGCTGTGGGACTGTCTATACCCAGCTGTGGGACTGTCTCTACCCAGCTGTGGGACTGTCTCTACCCAGCTGTGGGACTGTCTATACCCAGCTGTGGGACTGTCTCTACCCAGCTGTGGGACTGTCTCTACCCAGCTGTGGGACTGTCTCTACCCAGCTGTGGGACTGTCTATACCCAGCTGTGGGACTGTCTATACCCAGCTGTGGGACTGTCTCTACCCAGCTGTGGGACTGTCTCTACCCAGCTGTGGGACTGTCTCTACCCAGCTGTGGGACTGTCTCTACCCAGCTGTGGGACTGTCTCTACCCAGCTGTGGGACTGTCTCTACCCAGCTGTGGGACTGTCTATACCCAGCTGTGGGACTGTCTCCACCCTCATAACTGCCATCTGTCATAGTCATCTTGGAATTTAAAATGTCAATCTGCGCTAAAAGTCACTGACTCAAAGCCACAAGAGGAACATATTCCAAACGTTGCTTGTTAGGGGGAGGTATTTGCATAAACGTTGGAAAGGTTTAGTCGACTTTCTAAATAGTTAGTCCATTATAACAACACGAGGTCTACCATCCGACACCAAAAACAGTGGGACTACTGAATAAATCCAGGCTTCCTATGTCGGTTTCCTGTAATTTATATTCAGGCTATGACCCCCGTCTTCTCCAAGATGTCAGAATGACAGGTGAAAGAACTACCTTGTTTTTGTGCCAGCTTTTGTTTCACTGATTCGTACTGTTTAGTTTGACTGCAAATCGTGGTGTATCTTGCCGACAACACCAACTGTTCAAGTAGAGTATAAACTCAAACGGACGACTAGGAAAAGCTCAAACCAAGTTCATTCTACCCACTGGATTCTTCAGCTGCAAACACACGCTGCACATTATTCAAACATTCAAATATGTCAAGATGAGATGAGGGGTGTAACTTTTCAGATCTGACATCTGTTGCCCAAAACTGTTTCGCTGTCGTCTTCGCGGGTCGAGCAGCCTGGCTAGCAGTTCCTCTTTATCCTGTCTCTTCTCCATGAAATGTATAAGTGACCTTCTGTCCACCGTACTCAATAGACTTTGGTCACACTCTGTTCCCATTTTCTCTCGCAGTAACTTTCCATCAACAAAGTTACCCTTCACCCTTCAGTAACACAATTTATCCGTTCAATATGCACGTAAAATAATTGATAAGGCATTATACAGTGACAGGAATAAGTACATTTTCTATTTCGAACTCAACAATACACATCTGAAATATTTTATTATTTCATAGTAAGTTCCCATTTTCCTTTTGATGTACAGTATACCCAATCTGGACATGACAAAGACAATTTAATATTTTTATACTTTTTACCCCTTTTTCTCCCCAATTTGTAGTAACAGTCTTGTCCCATCGTCCAATTCCGGTACGGACTTGGGAGAAGCGAAGGTCCCTCAGTAGAGCAGTGAATTTCAAATACCTATTGGTAGATGCGTAAAATTGTAAAAAGCAGACATTGAATATCACTTTGAGCAAAGTGAAGTTATTAATTACACTTTGGATGGTGTATCTATAAGGGCACAGGGTGAGACCCAGATGCAGACACGGGAGGCAGATGGTTTGAGTCTCTGATATTTATTAGTATCCAAGGGGTAAGCAAGAGAATGGTCGTGGACATGCAAAAGATCATAACACGGTCAGAGTCCAGGAGGTACAGAGTTGCAGGCAGGTTCGATGTCAGGGCAGACAGTATGGTCAGGCAGGTGGGTTCAGAGGCAGGCAGGGTCAAGGGTCAAAACTGTGAGGACTAGCAAAAAGAGAGATAAGAAAAAGCAGGAGCACATGGGAAAAACAAGCTGGTTGACTTGACAAGACAAGATGAACTGGCAACAGAGAGACAGGAAACACAGGGATAAATACACTGGGGAAAATAAGCGACGCCTGGAGGGGCTGGAGACAATCACAGACAGGTGAAACTGATCAGGGCATTCCATTATCAACACACCCAGTCACCACAAAGATACAGGCGTCCTTCATAACTCAGTTTCCGGAGAGGAAGGATTTTCACCATGAGGCCAATGGTGACTTTAAAACAGTTACAGAGTTTAATGGCTGTGATAGCAGAAAACTGAGGACGGATCAACAACATTGTAGTAACTCCACAATACTAACCTAATTGACAGAGGTGAAAAGAAGGAAGCCTGTACAAAATAAAAACATTCTAAAACATTCATCCTGTTTCCAACAAGGCACTGAAATAATACTGCCCAAAAAACACGCAAATCCAACAAAGTACCACTTTTCATATTTTCAAGCCTGGCGGTGGCTGGATCATGTTATGGTTACGCTTGCCATCGGCACGGACTAGGGAGATTTCGGAGTCCGGCACGAACTAGGGAGGCAAAAATCCCTAGCCAAATTAATATTTCAGCAGGACAATAACCGAAAACACAAGGCCAAATATACACAGGAGTTGATTACCAAGACGACATTGAATGTTCATCTAGTGGCCTAGTTACAGCTTTGACTTCAATCTACTTTAAAATCAATGGCTAGACTTGAAAATGGTCAACAACCAACTTGACAGAAGTGAAGAATTTAAAAAATAATAATGTGCAAAATATTGTACAATCCAGGTGTGCAAAGCATTTAGAGACTTACCCAGAAAGACTCACAGCTCTTAGAGACTTACCCAGAAAGACTCACAGCTCTTAGAGACTTCCCAGAAAGACTCACAGCTCTTAGAGACTTACCCAGAAAGACTCACAGCTCTTAGAGACTTACCCAGAAAGACTCACAGCTCTTAGAGACTTACCCAGAAAGACTCACAGCTCTTAGAGACTTTTCAGAAAGACTCACAGCTCTTAGAGACTTCCAAGAAAGACTCACAGCTCTAATCTCTGCCAAAGGTGACTCTAACATGTACTGACTAACATGTGATACTTCTGTATTTCATTTTCAATAAATTAGCAAACATTTAAAAAAAAAACATGTTTTCACTTTGTCATTATGGGGTATTGTGTGTAGATGGGTGAGATGTTTTATTATCCATTTAATTCATTTAAAATTCAGGCTGTAACAACATGTGGAATAAGTCGAGGGTTATGAATAGCTTCTGAAGGCACTGTAAATGCATGGTTAAATAAACATGTGAAGACCTCCCTCCATCCCTCACTGTGTAAACACACATGGACATGTTTCACATTTAATCACTGAGTGTTTTGTTTCCATGGTTACTTGTTTTATTAGATTTGTAATACATTTGAGGATGTTCCTCCAGCAGGTGAGGGACCACACTGGTGTGTGTGTGTGTGTGTGTGTGTGTGTGTGTGTGTGTGTGTGTGTGTGTGTGTGTGTGTGTGTGTGGTGTGTGTGTGTGTGTGTGTGTGTGTGTGTGTGTGTGTGTGTGTGTGTGTGTGTGTGTGTTTGTTTGTTTGTTTGTTTGTGTGTTGTTTGTGTGTGTGTTTGTTTGTGTGTGTTTGTTAGTGTATGTGCATGTGCATGTGTGTATGTGCGTGTGGGTGTCTGTGCGTGTGGGTGTGTGCGTGTGTGTGTGCATGTCCTCAGGAGAGGGAATAGAGCAGAGAGGATTAAAAAAGATAAACACAGCAAAGTGAGTTCATTCAGAACAGAGGAGATGTTCCTGTTATCACTGACACATACACACACTCACACACACACGCACACACGCTCATGCACACACACACACACACACTCATGAACACACACACACAAACACACACACGCACACACACACACACTAGAGGTCGACCGATTATGATTTTTCAACGCCGATACCGATTATTGGAGGGCCAAAAAGAGGCGGTGCCGATTAATCGGCCGATTTATTTATTTGTAATAATGACAATTACAACAATACTGAATTAACACTTTTATTTTAACTTAATATACTACATCAATTAAATCAATTTAGCCTCAAATAAATAATGAAACGTTCAATTTGGTTAAAATAATGCAAAAACTAAGTGTTGGAGAAGAAAGTAAAAGTGCAGTATGTGTCATGTAAAAAAGCTAACGTTTAAGTTCCTTGCTCAGAACATGAGAACATATGAAAGCTGGTGGTTCCTTTTAACATGAGTCTTCAATATTCCCAGGTAAGATGTTTTAGGTTGTAGTTATTATAGGAATTATACGACTATTTCTCTCTATACCATTTGTATTTCATATACCTTTGACTATTGGATGTTCTTATAGGCACTATAGTATTGCCAGTGTAACAGTATAACTTCCGTCCCTCTCCTCGCCCCGACCTGGGCTCGAACCAGGAACACATCGACAACAGCCACCCTTGAAGCATCGTTGCCCATCGCTCCACAAAAGCCAAGGCCCTTGCAGATCAATGGGAACAACTACCTCAAGATCTCAGAGCGAGTGATGTCACCGATTGAAACGCTATTAGCGCGCACCCCGCTAACTAGCTAGCCATTTCTCACCAGTTACACCAGCATAATCTTGGGAGTTGATAGGCTTGAAGTCATAAACAGCTCAATGCTTGAAGCACAGCGAAGAGCTGCTGGCAAACGCACGAAAGTGCTGTTTGAATGAATGCTTACGAGCCTGCTGCTGCCTACCACTGCTCAGTCAGACTGCTCTATCAAATATCAAATCATAGACTTAATTATAATATAATAAACACACAGAAATACGAGCCTTAGGTCATTAACACTATCATTTCGAAAACAAAACGTTTATTCTTTCAGTGAAATACGGATCCGTTTTGTATTCTATCAAACGAGTGGCAACCCTAAGTCTAAATATTGCTGTTACATTGCACAACCTTCAATGTTATGTCATAATTATGTACAATTCTGGAAATGAATGTTAAAATAAATTCATGTTAGCAAGCAATATTAACTAAATATACAGGTTTAAAAATATATACTTGTGTATTGATTTTAAGAAAGGCATTGATGTTTATGGTTAGGTACACATTGGTGCAACGACAGTGTTTTTTTTCACGAATGCGCTTGTTAAATCATCACCCGTTTGGCGAAGTAGGCTGTGATTCGATGAGAAATTAACAGACACCGCATTGATTATATGCAACGCAGGACAAGCTAGATAAACTAGTAATATCATCAACCATGTGTAGTTAAGTTGTGATTATGTTGAGATTGATTGTTTTTTTATAAGATACATTTTATGCTAGCTAGCAACTTTCCTTGGCTTCTTGCTGCACTCGCATAACAGGTAGTCAGCCTGCCACGCAGTCTCCTTGTGGAGTGCAATGTAATCGGCCATGATCGGTGTACAAAAATGCCGATTACCGATTGTTATGAAAACGTGAAATCGGCCCGAATTAATCGGCCATTCCGATTAATCGGTCGACCTCTAACACACACTCATGCTCGCGCACACACACACACACACACACACCACACACACACACACACACATACACACACACACACACACACAGTAGAGCAGCTTCCTCATCAGGAGGCTAAAACTTACATAATCCCAAGCACTTAACATCACACTGTGATTAGTCAATGGATGTACTTGTTTAACTGTGTCCTCTGTTGCTTGTTTAACTGTGTCCATTGTTGCTTGTTTAACTGTGTTCGTTGTTGCTTGTTTAACTGTGTCCGTTGTTGCTTGTTTAACTGTGTCCGTCGCTGTGCGTTAACTGTGTCCTCTGTTGGTTGTGTAACTGTGTCCGTTGTTGCTTGTTTGACTGTGTCCATCGCTGTGCGTTAACTGTGTCCCCTGTTGGTTGTGTAACTGTGTTCGGTGTTGCTTGTTTAACTCTGTCTGGTGTTGCTTGTTTAAGTTAATTGTTGACTGTGATTATTTATATTTATGAAATGTAGTGCGGTAGTGGTGTCACTGAGATTCACATTGATCTTTTCCAATCGAGTGTTATACTGTACATGTATGTGTATGTTATGGTTTAGCCATTGGTGGTCGTAATGATGTTTGATACTGAATCTGTTTTTTTACTTCGGTGTTATATAGTAGCTCACTTGGTAGAGCATGGTGTTTGCAACGCCAGGGTTGTGGGTTCGATTCCCACGGGGGGCCAGCACAGAAAAAAAATGTATGGAATGAAATGTATGCATTCACTACTGTAAGTTGCTCTGGATAAGAGCGTCTGCTAAATGACTAAAATGTAAAATGTATAAAATGTACACACTACTCAACCTATAATACCCTCACGGTAGCTAACCTTTAGCTAGACAACCTAAGGCATGTCATTTTTATATTTTACCATCTTTTTTCTTAAGCTAGAGATATCAGATGTTTTTGCATTGGCTGCTTCTCAATCCACTGCATCCGCCGATATCGCCCCTCCGAGTTTACAGTGAAAGGTGGCAGAGCTAGAGCTGTAGCGTCCAAACGGTTTGGGCACGATGGCGTTGTCCGTTTTTTTTGCTCTAGGACACCCACAATCCTCACAACACTCGTCTGAAGGTCACCAGTACCAGTAAAAAAAATGTGTAATGGAAGTACAGTGTATATATGGAAATAGTTTAGAGCCTAAAATAAGAGAATAAATACATGTAAAAAAAAACAACATGTTTCCTGATCTTCCTTCTATCTCTCATAGACAGACAATTTTGGGGGTACTATCTGTTATTCAATGAGTTTCTATTGGCTAATAGGTTAAATTCAATGTTTTATCCAATAATTGTTTAGATTTTTTTGATACCATAAGGGGTCTTAAAAATTCAAAATCAAACAGCCAAATAATCCTTGGTATGACCATCTTAAAACAATTCCATATGTTAACTTAGAACCCCCCCCCTTCCTTTTGACAACGCCATGAATTTGTTTTCAGAGGCTATATATGAAGAGATTGTTCATGACAAGATGGCCTAGATCATACACTTTTATAGGTAGCCATTCATTTTGAATTGACAGAGCTATGCCTACTAATAATATCAGCTGACATCAATTTGTCCGTGTTTTCTCACAAGACGTGTGAATTGATGTCGGGATCATCCAGTAGTGAAATAATAGAAAAATAGTCGGGTTAGATTAGTGGTTCTCAACTGGTGGGTCGCGACCCATATTTGGGTCGCTGGATGTTTTGAATAGGTCGCCGGTGTCTGATGGAAAATATATCCATATTCCAGTGTGAATTGAAACAACTAATACCAGGTAAAAAAAAGAAAAAGGAACTCAGTCGGGGTCTCAACTTACTTTTTAGCGTTAGAATAATTAAATACACAAGGTGCAATTTCGACATTTTGGTTGTGCTTCAGCTTTCACTCAATTAGCCCATATCAGCTACATTATTTTATATTGGTAAGTCAGTCTAGCGGCCAGCTATCTAAACTTGCAGCAAGCATGGTCGAATTACCGTTATCATATTATTAAAAACTGCAAACATTTTCCTCCACCCTATGGCAAAAATGCTGTAAAACTGCACATTTTCCTCTTCGGGGGAGACGACGACAACCCACGAGCCACTGCAGTCCCTCATGATGAGTTCAGTTTTTTTTGTGGCCCCCAGCCCCATCACAGTCCCTCATGATGAGTTCAGTTTTTTTTGTGGCCCCCAGCCCCATCAAATCTTCCCATCCCTGATATAGACCTATTAGCAGTGTTATTTAGAAAACTGTGTGATATCAAACAAGCAATGCTGTAAAGTACTACTTAAGTAATTTTTTTTTGTATCTGTACTTTACTTTTCTATTCAATTTTTTTTACAACTTTTACTTTTACTTCACTACATTCCTAAAGAAAAGAATGTACTTTTTACTCCATACATTTTCCCTGACACCCAAAAGTACTTGTGACATTTTTTATGTTTAGCGGGACAGGAAAATTGATCAATTCACACACTTATCCCTATTGCCTCTGATCTGGCGGACTCACTAAACACAAATGCTTTATTTGTAAATTATGTGTTGGAGTGTGGATAGCCCCTGGCTATCCATAAACTTTAAAAACAATGCATTTGTGCCGTATGGTTGGCTTAATATAAGGAATAAGAAATGATTTATATTTGTACTTTTGATACCTAAGTATATTTTAGCAATTATGTTTACTTTTGATATTTAAGTATATTTAAAACCAAATACTTTTAGACTTTTAGTAGTATTAGTATTTTACTGGGTGTCTTTAACTTTTACTTGAGTCATTTTCTATTTTCAAGTATTGAAATGGAATACTTATCCCACCACTGCAAACAAGTGAGCTTGCCAATGTTCTTCATTAAGATTATGAACAACATGGAATTATTGACAATGATAAAGGTGGGAATGTTGTTCCCTTGTCTAATATAATTGCTACATTTTATTGTCAGTATAGCATAAAACAGTTTTCCAGATTTGCATTTCAACAAAAATAAATACACCGTGATTCAATTTGAGTCCAGAGGCAAAACCAGCAGAGCACCACTGGGTTAGATAAAGCAAAACTGGTATCAAATAGAAAAGCCTTGTTTAGTTATGTCTATTTGATTTCACATTCATTCCTATAATACACTGCTGTACCTAAACGCTCAACTGTTGTTGTAATTATAACTGTTATTATTCGGCATTCCGCTGGCTGCTACTGGAATAGAATGATCCAGGCGTACAACTGAAGTAGGTCATTAGAATTATTTTAGTTCTAGAATTCTCCGACATTCCTTCCTCTCTCTCTCTCTCTCTCTGTTCTACATCTAGGGGGGATGGGAGGGTCCTGGCTGACATGAAATTGTAATCTCATATCCTTTCATCAAAGCCAAGGATTGTTTCAGCTGTCTTTGAAGTGTGTGTGTGCAGCAGTTAGGCCTTCTGTTGGATTACTGGACCCTGTGTAGGTTATGACAGAGACCCACGATCGGTCACAGAGTCAAATGATGTGGACCGCTCAGAGAGGAGAGGAGAGGAGAGGAGAGGAGAGGAGAGGAGAGGAGAGGAGAGGAGAGGAGAGGAGAGGAGAGGAGAGGGAGAGTGTGATTTGAGTGAGAGAGAGAGGAGAGAGAAAGAGAGAGAGATTTGAGTGAGAGAGATAGATAGAAAGCGGAGAGAGATTTTACAACCACCTAAAAGGAAGCGATTCCCAAACCTTCGTTAAGAAAGCCATCACCTACAGAGAGATGAACCTGGAGAAGCAAGCTGGTCCTGGGGCTCTGTTCACAAACACAAACACATCCCACAGAGCCCCAGGACAGCAACACAATTAGACCCAACCAAATCATGAGAAAACAAAAAGATAATTACTTGACACATTGGAAAGAATTAACAAAAAAACTGAGCAAACTAGAATGTTATTTGGCCCTAAACAGAGAGTACACAGTGGCAGAATACCTGACCACAGTGACTGACCCAAGCTTAAGGAAAGCTTTGACTATGTACAGACTCAGTGAGCATAGCCTTGCTATTGAGAAAGGCCGCCGTAGACAGACCTGGCTCTCAAGAGAAGACAGGCTATGTGCACACTGCCCACAAAGTGAGGTGGAAACTGAGCTGCACTTCCTAACCTCCTGCCAAATGTATGACCATATTAGAGACACATATTTCCCTCAGATTACACAGATCCACAAAGAATTCGAAAACAAACCAGATTTTGACAAATTCCCATATCTACTGGGTGAAATACCACAGTGTTCCATCACAGCAGCAAGATTTGTGACCTGTTGTCACAAGAAAAGGGCAACCAGTGAAGAACAAACAACATCGTAAATACACCACTTATTTATGTTTATTTATTTACCCTTTTGTACTTTAACCACTTGTACATTGTTACAGCACACTATATATACATAATATGCCATTTGTAATGTCTTTATGCGTTTGGAACTTTTATTGTTTATTTCACTTTTGTATATTATCTACCTCACTTGCTTTGGCAATGTTAATGTATGTTTCCCATGCCAATAAATCCCATTGAATTGAGACAGAGAGAGAGAGACAGAGAGAGAGACAGAGAGACAGAGACAGAGAGAGAGAGAGAGAGAGAGAGAGAGAGAGAGAGAGAGAGAGAGAGAGAGAGAGAGAGAACACAAGGTAAACAGACACACCACAACCACAAGGTCAGGCTGATGTGTTGGAGAAACACACACATTGTGAGATGCTCGAGTGAATACACACACACACACACACACACACACACACACACACACACACACACACACACACACACACACACACACACACACACACACACACACACACACACACACACACACACACACACTCAGGCAATGAGACCCTAGACATCCTGAAGACACAATCAGATGACAGGGCCTTGCAGCATTACAATCAGCTCAGATTGATTACAGTCTGTCTCACTGTGGCAGTATGTATCTTGTCATTATATAAATAAGCCCACTAGATGTTACATAAAGAGTCATTTGATTTGAAACACTCGTGTTTAGGGAGGAACTTGTCTATCCATCTGTCTGCCTGTCTGTCTGTCTGTCTGTCTGTCTGTCTGTCTGTCTGTCTGTCTGTCTGTCTGTCTGTCTGTCTGTCTGTCTGTCTGTCTGTCTGTCTGTCTGTCTGTCTGTCTGTCTGTCTGTCTGTCTGTCTGTCTGTCTGTCTGTCTGTCTGTCTGTCTGTCTGTCTGTCTGTCTGTCTGTCTGTCTGTCTGCCAGTTTTCCTGTCTGTCTGTCTGTCTGTCTGCCTGCCTGCCAGCCTGCCTGTCTGTCTGCCAGTTTGCCAGTCTGCCAGTGTGCCTGTCTGCCTGTGAGGTGAGAACAGCCATAGACACACCGTGGAGTTTTAGCTGGCCTACAGGGCCAGGGCTTCACAAGGAATTGGATATTGAACCTGAGATTAAACTACTCACAGCTTTAGTATGACTGGTGTGACATAAATCAACTGGAAGATGCTTTGTGGAAGGCAGATGAAAGAGAAGAGAGAGAGAGAGAGAATGTGTAGGAGTGCATGAAAGAGAGAGTTTGAGAGAGAGACAGAGTAGAGAGAGAGAGAGAGAGAGAGAGTAGAGAGAGAGAGAGAGTAGAGACAGAGTAGAGAGAGAGAGAGAGAGAGAGAGAGTTCCTGACCACTGTGACTGACCCCCCCCCAAAAAAAATCCTTGAATAAGTACAGACTCAGTGAACATAGCCTTGCTATTGAGAAATGTCGTCATAGGCAGACCAGCCTCTACCAAAGACTAATATTTCACACAGACCCACAAATAATTTGAAAACCAATCAAAAGTTGTGTGCAATCACAGCAGCAAGACCTGTGACCCATTGCCAGCGGAGCCCAAACAACATAGTAACTACCACCAATATTTCTGTGTTTGTTTATCTTCTTCTCCTACTGTTCATACTACAACTATTTGCAGGTTGCTAAAACACTGGACATAGCTGATAATAGAACACTTGGAATGTCTTTATGTTTACTGTTAATGTCTAGTTGCTAAAACACTGGACATAGCTGATAATAGAACACTTGGAATGTCTTTATGTTTACTGTTAATGTCTAGTTGCTAAAACACTGGACATAGCTGATAATAGAACACTTGGAATGTCTTTATGTTTACTGTTAATGTCTAGTTGCTAAAACACTGGACATAGCTGATAATAGAACACTTGGAATGTCTTTATGTTTACTGTTAATGTCTAGTTGCTAAAACACTGGACATAGCTGATAATAGAACACTTGGAATGTCTTTATGTTTACTGTTAATGTCTAGTTGCTAAAACACTGGACATAGCTGATAATAGAACACTTGGAATGTCTTTATGTTTACTGTTAATGTCTAGTTGCTAAAACACTGGACATAGCTGATAATAGAACACTTGGAATGTCTTTATGTTTACTGTTAATGTCTAGTTGCTAAAACACTGGACATAGCTGATAATAGAACACTTGGAATGTCTTTATGTTTACTGTTAATGTCTAGTTGCTAAAACACTGGACATAGCTGATAATAGAACACTTGGAATGTCTTTATGTTTACTGTTAATGTCTAGTTGCTAAAACACTGGACATAGCTGATAATAGAACACTTGGAATGTCTTTATGTTTACTGTTAATGTCTAGTTGCTAAAACACTGGACATAGCTGATAATAGAACACTTGGAATGTCTTTATGTTTACTGTTAATGTCTAGTTGCTAAAACACTGGACATAGCTGATAATAGAACACTTGGAATGTCTTTATGTTTACTGTTAATGTCTAGTAGTTTTTTGTTGATGTTGTTTTGTGTCTTCTCACTTATGTTTATTGTTTATTTCACTTGCTTTGTAAACACATGTTTCCCATGCCAACAAAGCCCTTTCAATTGAGAGAGTGTGTGTGAGAGAGAAAAGAGAGAGAGAGATGGAGAGATAGAGCGATAGATAGATAGATAGATAGATAGAGCGATAGATAGATAGAGCGATAGATAGATAGAGCGATAGATAGATAGAGCGAGAGAGAGAGAGAGAGAGAGAGAGAGCGAGAGAGAGCGAGAGAGAGCGAGAGAGAGAGAGAGAGAGAGAGAGAGAGAGAGAGAGAGAGAGAGAGAGAGAGAGAGCAAAAACATAGAGACCCAGAAAACCTGAGCCTACGCCTTAACTATGGTGAATCACTAAAACAATGCAGAAATACACTACGGAAAAAGAAGCAATAGCACGTCAGAAATCAGCTCAATGAAATTGAAGAATCTATAGATTTCTGGGAAAATTTGAAAAACTAACCGAACAACAACACAAAAGGTTATCTATCCAAAACGGAGATGTATGGGTGAATCACTTCTCCAATCTTGTTGGCCCTATAACAAAGAACAAACAGCAAAAACATATACATGATCAAATACAAATCTTAGAATCAACTATGAAAGACTACCAGAACCCACTGGATTCTCCAAACCCTCCAACCCCAAAAAGCATGTGGTGTTGATGATATACTGAGTGAAATGATAAAATATACAGACCACAAATTCCAATTGGCTGCACTTTGTTCTCATGCTTTGATGATATCAAAAATTATTTTGACTCAATTTGGCATGAGGGTCTGCTATACAAATTGATGGAAAGTGGTATTTGGGGAAAAACATACAACATCATAAAATCCATGTACACAAAATTGGCAAAAAACACACACATTTCTTGCCACAGGGCCGTGGGGAGAGATAGGGATGCAGCTTATGCCCCACCCTTTTCAACATATATATCAACGAATTGGCGCGGGCACTAGAAGAGTCTGCAGCACCCGGCCTCACCCTACTATAATCTGAGGTCAAATGTCTACTGTTTGCTGATGATCTGGTGCTTCTGTCCGCAACCAAATCATGAGAAAACAAAAAAGAGAATTACTTGACACATTAGAAAGAATTAATAAAAAAAAACAGAACAAACTAGAATGCTATTTGGCCCTAAACAGAATACCTGACCACTTTGACTGGCACAAAATTAAGGAAAGCTTTGACTATGTACAGACTCAGTGAGCATAGCCTTGCTATTGAGAGAGGCCACCGTAGGCAGACCTGGCTCTCAAGAGAAGACAGCCTATGTGCACACTGCCCACAAAATGAGGTGGAAACTGACCTGCACTTCCTAACCTCCTGCCCAATCTATGACCATATTAGAGACACATATTTCCCTCAGATTACACAGATCCACAAAGAATTCATAAACAAATCAAATTTGGATGAACTCCTATACCTATTGGGTGAAATTCTACAGTGTGCCATCACAGCAGCAAGATTTGTGACCTGTTGCCACGAGAAAAGGGCAACCAGTGAAGAATAAATACCATTGTAAATACAACCTAGAGTTGAAGTCAGAAGTTTACATACACTTAGGTTGGAGTTATTAAAACTCGTTTTTCAACCACTCCACAAATTTCTTGTTAACAAACTATAGTTTTGGCAAGTCGGTTAGGACATCTACTTTGTGCATGACACAAGTAATTTTTCCACCAATTGTTTACAGACAGATTATTTCACTTACAATTCACTGTATAACAATTCCAGTGGGTCAGAAGTTTACATACACTAAGTTGACTGTGCCTTTAAACAGCTTGGAAAATGCCAGAAAATGATGTCATGGCTTTAGAAGCTTCTGATAGGCTAATTGACATAATTTGAGTCAATTGGAGTTGTACCGGTGGATGTATTTCAAGGCCCACCTTCAAACTCTGTGCCTCTTTGCTTGACATCATGGGAAAATCAAAAGAATGCAGCCAAGACCTCAGAAAAAGAATCTAGACCTCCACAAGTCTGGTTCATCCTTGGGAGCAATTTCCAAATGCCTGAAGGTACCACGTTCATCTGTACAAACAATAGTACGCAAGTATAAACACCATGGGACCAAGCAGCCGTCATATTGCCCAGGAAGGAGATACGTTCTGTCTCCTAGAGAACTTACTTTGCTGCGAAAACTGCAAATCAATCCCAGAACAACAGCAAAGGACCTTGTGAAGATGCTGGAGGAAACAGGCACAAATGTATCTATATCCACAGTAAAACGAGTCCTAAATCGACATAACCTGAGAGGCCGCTCAGCAAGGAAGAAGCCACTGCTCCAAAACTGCCATTAATAAGCCAGACAACGGTTTGCAACTGCACATGGGGATAAAGATCTTACTTTTTGGAGAAACGTCCTTTGGTCTGATGAAACAAAAACATAACTGCTTGGCCATAATGACCATCGCTATGTTTGGAGGAAAAAGGGGGAGGCTTGCAAGCTGAAGAACAACATTCCAACCGTGAAGCACGGGGGCGGCAGCATCATGTTGTGGGGGTGCTTTGCTGCATGAGGGACTGGTGCACTTCACAAAATATATGGCATCATGAGAAATGAAAATTATGTGGATATATTGAAGCAACATCACGAGACATCAGTCAGGAAGTTAAAGCTTGGTCGCAAATGGGCCTTCCAAATGGGCAATGACCCCAAGCATACTTCCAAAGTTGTGGCAAAATGGCTTAACGACAACAAAGTCAAGGTATTGGAGAGGCCATCACAAAGCCCTGACCTCAATCCTATAGAACATTTGTGGGCAACTGAAAAAGTGTGTGCGAGCAAGGAGGCCTACAAACCTGACTCAGTTACACCAGCTCTGTCAGGAGGAATGGGCCAAAATTCACCCAACTAATTGTGGGAAACTTGTTCGAAGGCTACCTGAAATGTTTAACCCAAGTTAAACAATTGAAAGGCAATGCTACCAAATACCAATTGAGTGTATGTTAACTTCTGACCCACTGGGAATGTGATGAAAGAAATAAAAGCTTAAATAAATCATTCTCTCTACTATTATTCTGACATTTCACATTCTTAAAATAAAGTGGTGATCCTAACTTACCAAAGACAGGGAATTTTTATTAGGATTAAATGTCAGAAATTGTGAAAAACTAAATGTACTTGGCTAAGGTGTATGTAAACTTCCGACTTCAACTGTATGTTTATTTATTTCCCCTTTTGTACTTTAACTATTTGCACATCATTACAACACTTTATATATACATTATATGACATTTGAAATGTCTTTATTCTTTTGGAACTTTTATGAGTGTAGTGTTCACTGTTCATTTTTTATTGTTTATTTCACTTTTGTTCATTATCTATTTCAGACGCCTTGGCAATGTGAACATATGTTTCCCATGGCAATAAAGCCCCTTAACTTGAAATTGAATTGAGAGAGAGAGAGAGAGAGAGAGAGACAGACCTCAGGTCTCAATTAAGTCAGTGACCATTAGAAGTACTTGATTCACTGTTTGTTTACCTACTATCTAAACAAGAAAAATAACTGTTAATCAGAAGTCCTTTTTGATTACTTATTCAATAACTAAAATATCCAGAATCCAGTGCGATGGAGAATTACATCCATTTGATTTCATTTGGTTTTACAACACTGGGTGACAACAAATAGTGTTCAACTCCCTTTCCTTGTGGTTATTCTCCCTCTCTTCCCTACTTCTGTCTCTGTGGTTAATGAGTTGGACCTTCTTCAGCCATTACCAGACAGCTCTCTCCACAGGGGACTTGAAAACCCTGGAATGTTTACAGCCTAGGACCAAACAATCTCACGCAATGATGCAATATAACGTATTCAAAACAGAAAAATGAAGCCAACAAAATGTTGAGTGATGAACACAACAGCCATGTTATTCTGGTATACCTCCTCAGTCCTCATCCTCACTGTAATAAAAAAAATAACCTAAAAAAAAAATGGATGTGAAGTGAAACAAAATTAGCCGTGCCCACAAACTGTTGTGACGTTTGGTCTGAGACCAATTTGCTTCCTTTGTTCCTCTCAGGCGGCAGCGGTGGGCAGCTAACTGTGAGTTGGAAATCAGGACTATTTCTTAAATTTCACAGCAGACCTGGGTTCAAATAACTATTGGAAATACATTTTAAATACTATTTTTTTATCTGTTCTTGATTCAGCTTTCCAGGCTTCATGGACCAATAGAATAGTCCCAAAAGTGTAAACCCTGCCCATCTGGCACTCTTAGGCAGGTTAGCACAAACACTTAATATTTGAAAGATTTTTCATGCTATTTGAACTCAGGTCTGTTTCTCAGTCCTTCACTGACGCTCTGTCTTTTGATCTACTTCACTTAAGTCCCAGAATGCATTACAGTAGCATCCTTTTATTTTAATACCTGGGGATGGCTGAGGGAGGTGTGATTAAAAACCACACTGAAAGCTGTTTTAATGGCATGGCATCTCTATAAAGCAGTGCTTCCCAATTCCATTCCTCCAGTACCCCCAACAGCACACATCTTTGTTGTAGCCCCAGACAAACTAACTTCATTCAACTCATTGAGGGCCTGAAGATTAGTTGAATCAGGTGAGGTGTTGGGGGAGAGTGGGGTAAGTTGAGCCAAAGAGGGAAGTTGAGCCATCCCTTGTTTCTCAAAAACCATACACAAATTCATTAGACCAAATATTTAGGAAGATGTCAGCATCATTTCATGGGAAGAAACCACATGGAAAAAGTGGGAAGGAAGTTAGGTCCCAAATGTTTTTTTTCTCCATGTCAAATGAATGTATTGTGTTAAGAGGTTTCATGATACTTGTACATAATCCAAAGTAAATCATCTTAAAGGACCAGTGCAGTCAAACATGTGATTTTCCTGTGTTTTATATATACAGCATATTTATTAAATTTTTACATAATTTTATTTTTAAACTTTTATTTAACTTGGCAAGTCAGTTAAGAACAAATTCTCCACAACAATATGAGGTTGGAATAAAACTGTGAAATTATGAAAAATATGATAATGCCCTTTTAGTGTAATGGCTGTTTGAAAAGACCGCCAGGAATTTCAGCCTGTTTTGGTGGGATGGAATTTTGACCTGCCTCGTGTCATAACGAGTCACTAAATTAGTTATTAGACCAATAACAAAGAGGGTTCCAAACCTCTCCGCCAATAACAGCTCAGTTTTCCTCTGCCCACTCAGACCACTCCCAGACAGTCGTAGTTTGAGAAATTGACCATTTCAATTGAAATCAATCACAGTAAGGTACTTAATTGTTACCCAGAAAGTATTTGATACTGAGATTAAAAAAAAAAAAAAAAAAACGGCTTCACTGGACTTTAAAGATTGTTCTATACATCTCTATGAACTTCTATATGAGGTTCTAAACCTCAAATAAAGACATTTGTCACGTGCTGAATACCACAGCTGTAGACCTTCCTGTGAAATGCTTACTTTACAAGCCCTTAACCTATTTACTAAATAAAATAGTAACAATAACATAACAATAACGAGGCTATATGCAGAGGGTACCAGTACCGAGGAAATGCCAAGAGTGTGCAAAGCTGTCATCAAGGCAAAGGGTGGCTACATTGAAGAATCTCAAATATAACATGTATTTTAATATGTTTATCACTTTTTTGGTTACTACATGATTCCATATGTGTTATTTCAAAGTTTTGATTTCTTCACTATTAATCTACAAGGTATAAAATAGTAAAAATAAAGAAAAACTCTGAAATGAGTAGGTGTCCAAACTTTTGACTGGTACTGTACGTGTAGGGGTAAAGTGACTATGCAGAGATAATAAGCAGTGGGTAAAAAAAAGGGGGGGGGGGGGGGGTCAATGCAAATAGTCCGGGTAGCCATGTGATTAGCAGTTAACAGTCTTATGGCTTGGGGGTAATAGCTGTTAAGAAGCCTTTTGGACCTAGACTTGGCGTTCCGGTACCACTTGCCGTGCGGTAGCAGAGAGAATAGTCTATGACTGGGGTGGCTGGAGTCTTTGACAATATTTAGGGCCTTTCTTTGACACCGCCTGGTATAGAGGTCCTGGATGGCAGGAAGCTTGACCCCAGTGATGTACTCGGCCACACGCACAATCCTCTGTAGCGCCTACCGGTCGGAGGCCGAGCAGTTGCCATACCAGGCGGTTATGCAACCAGTCAGGATGCTCTCAATGGCGCAGCTCTAGAACTTTTTGGGGATCTGAGGACCCATGCCAAATCTGTTCAGTCTCCTGAGGGGGAATATGCGTTTTCATGCGCTCTTCACGAATGTCTTGGTTTGTTTGGACCATGATAGTTTGTTGGTGATGTGGACACCAAGGAACTTGAAGCTCTCAACCTGCTCGACTACAGCCCCGTCGATGAGAATGGGCCTGTGCTCGGCCCTCCTTTCCCTGTAGTCCATGATTATCTTCTTTGTCTTGATCACGTTGAGGGAGAGGTTGTTGTCCTGGAAACCACATCTGACCTCCTTACTATAGGTGAGTTGCTGGTGATCAGGACAAACTTATTGATGGTGTTCAAGTCGTGCTTGGCCACGCAGTTATGGGTGACCAGGAAGCACAGGAGGGGACAAAGCACTTAACCCTGAGGGGCCCCCATGTTGAGGATCAGTGTGGCAGATGTGTTGATGCCTTCGCTTACCACCTGGGGGCGGCCCATCAGGTTTTTCAGGATCCAGTTGCAGAGGGAGGTGTTTAGTCCCAGGGTCCTTACATTAGTGATGAGCTTTGAGGGCACTATGGTGTTGAACTGCTGAGCTGTAGTCAAATGAACAGCATTCTCACGTAGGTTTCCTTTTGTCCAGGTGGGAAAGGGCAGTGTGGAGTGCAACGCAGATTGTGTCATCTGTGAATATGTTGGGGTGGTATGCGAATTAGAGTGGGTCTAGGGTTTCTGGGATGATAATGTTGATGTGAGCCATTACCAGCATTTCAAAGCATTTCATGGCTACAGTTGTGAGTGCTACGGGTCAGTAGTCATTTAGGCAGGTTACCTTGGTGTTCTTGGGCACAGGGACTATGGTGGTCTGCTGGAAACATGTATGTATTACAGACTCAGACAGGGACAGGTTGAAAATGTCAGTGAAGAAATGCCAGTTGGTCTGCTCATGCTCTGAGTACATGTCCTGGTAATCCATCTGGCCCTGCGGCCTTGCGAATGTTGACCTGTTAAAGGTCTTACTCACATTGGCTAAGGAGAGCATGATCAGAGAGTCGACTGGAACAGCTGGTACTCTCATGCATGCTGCAGTGTTGTTTGCCTCGAAGTGCGAATAGAAGTCATTAAGCTCGTCTGGTAGGCTCGTGTCACTGGGCATCTGGCACCTAGCATGACAGTGCATCATTGCAGCTGTGTGGGCTAATATAGTCAAAATGTTTGCTTTGGGGTAAGTTGAGCCAAGGGTTTAAGCCTGTGTTAAACGTTTTTGTTAGGGTTTAAGCCTGTGTTAAACGTTTTTGTTAGGGTTTAAGCCTGTGTTAAAATACGCTTAAAACTATTAGAAGACAAAAAGCAATTGTGATTGTGTTGAATTGTGTTTGAAAACTAAAGATAGACATGGTTTTTAAAAGGTAGTGATATGTTTTAATTCAGTACAGAAATGTTTAGACGCCTTAACTTACCCGGTCCCATAGCTAAGGTTACCCCACTCTCTCCTACAGTAGGTAGATATCTGACCCACTCTCTCCTGCTGTAGGTAGATATCTGACCCACTCTCTCCTACAGTAGGTAGATATCTGACCCAGTCTCTCCTACAGTAGGTAGATATCTGACCCACTCTCTCCTACTGTAGGTAGATATCTGACCCACTCTCTCCTACAGTAGGTAGATATCTGACCCACTCTCTCCTGCTGTAGGTAGATATCTGACCCACTCTCTCCTACAGTAGGTAGATATCTGACCCACTCTCTCCTACAGTAGGTAGATATCTGACCCACTCTCTCCTAATGTAGGTAGATATCTGACCCACTCTCTCCTACTGTTGGACTGGAGTTGGGAAACACTGTTACAATGTGAAGGAGTGATGAAATCAACGTGTAATATTGGTAGTGTATATCGTGATATGGCAATATGTCGTTAATTGTTTTTGGTATTTTCACGACCCTGGGTATTTCCCTATTCATTTGTTCCCGCTCTAACATTAACCATAATATTTACATAGAAAAAAGATGAAATCATGACAAAATGGCAATGGAAGTACAGTAGGTAAACGGTTTCGTTTGTAACCTGACAACCAGCCTACAGAACTCAAGTAATAGCAGATCACTGTCCCATTTATAGCAATTAATTATTTACACAGAAGTATTTTATGTACGTGAGCCAATCTCAGATGTAGGATCTGATAACTATGAGGTCTAACAGGAGCAGCAGTCATAAAACGCGTCTCTCTGCTGCTTCGCTATCTCAGTACAACTAGCAACTCGTGTAGACGATGGCCCACGTCTGTCACATGTCTATGTGATGAGAGCAGCTATACTGTCAATGAAAACGTCTCAACTTCTCCCATTTTGGTTGTCAAGGTTGTTGGAGCTGAGCTTCATCAAGTAGAAAAAATTTCTTGGTTATCCAACCTTCTGCCATGGATCTCCTCTCCTCTCCTCTCCTCTCCTCTCCTCTCCTCTCCTCTCCTCTCCTCTCCTCTCCTCTCCTCTCCTCTCCTCTCCTCTCCTCTCCTCTCCCTCACTCTCTCCCCCGCTCCCTCTCTCTCTCCAACTCCTCCCTCTCTCCTGCTCTCTCTCTCTCTCTCTCTCTCTCTCTCTCTCTTTCCCTCTCTCTCTCTCTCTCTCTCTCTCTCATAGTGATTTACCTGTCATGTCTCTAGTCTAAAAACGATGAAGAAGAAAAACATTGTGCTCGGCTGTTCCTCCGTAACCTCAGTTGATTGCAGGTTATAATTATCACATCGCCCCCCTCTTCACAATGGGAGGGCAACAGGAGGAGAATTAGCAGCTGTCAGAGGAAGCCACGTCTCAACTGACTATCTGTCAGTAATGCTGTCTCTTCTCTTCCCCTCTTGTCTCCCTTTATCCTTCATGTTACTTCTTGACTGTGCTTTGTCTTCACTCACCCAGAGGTAACAACCTAGCTCACCCTGTAGGAATTCCAGGTTTAAAGTCAACGATTCATAACGGTATTTTTTTTTAAAGATAATTCATGTATTTAGATTCCTTCATCTGTCCCAAATCCATCAGCAATATATTATTATTATTATTATATTATTGAGCCCTGTGCCTAGCAGATGTGCCTGTGTGTGATCCCACCATTTATCTTCTCCCTTGTCTTAATTCAGCTCTGTGTACTTGACGCTATTGACTTCAGAGCCAAGGCCGGGGCTAGAGAACAGAGAATAGAAGAGAGTAGAGAGCCACGACTAAAAGAAAGTGAATATCAATCTGGCTGTAGAAAACTGTCTGTCACACCCAGGAGATGTCCGGGTCCTAATTTACCTAACATAGAGAGGAAATGAGTGGAGTCCTGGTCCTGATTTACCCAACACAGACAGGAAATGAGGGGTGTCCGGGTCCTGATTTACCTAACATAGAGAGGAAATGAGGGGAGTCCGGGTCCTGATTTACCTAACATAGAGAGGAAATGAGTGGAGTCCGGGTCCTGATTTACCCAACATAGAGAGGAAATGAGTGGAGTCCGGGTCCTGATTTACCCAACACAGACAGGAAATGAGTGGAGTCCGGGTCCTGATTTACCCAACATAGACAGGAAATGAGTGGAGTCCTGGTCCTGATTTACCCAACACAGACAGGAAATGAGTGGAGTCCTGGTCCTCATTTACCCAACACAGACAGGAAATGAGTGGAGTCCTGGTCCTGATTTACCCAACATGGACAGGAAATGAGTGGAGTCCGGGTCCTGATTTACCCAACACAGACAGGAAATGAGTGGAGTCCGGGTCCTGATTTTCCTAACACAGACAGGAAAGGAGTGTTTCATCAGAAGACCTACCTGGGCCCAAATGTCACCCTATTCCATACATCCCAATATGCCCTGGTCAAAAGTAGAGTACTATATAGGGTGTAGGTTACCATTTGGGATGCATCCCACGTTCCTGATGTACAAAACATTGACACAGAAGAAGTAGCTGTCACAACCATTAGAATGGCCATGAACCCTGTTACATCAATATATATTTAACCCCCCCAGACACAAAACCATTAGAATTACCATGAACCCTGTTACATCAATATATATTTAACCCCCCCCCCAGACACAAAACCATTAGAATTACCATGAACCCTGTTACATCAATATATATTTACCCCCCCCCCCCCAGACACAAAACCATTAGAATTACCATGAACCCTGTTACATCAATATATATCTACACCCCAGTCACAAAACCATTAGAATTACCATGAACCCTGCAGGCCAGATGAATTGCTCACAGATAAAATGATGGATCAATACTGATGACCCTATCCTCTCGGAGACTCCTGACCCCTGATCGACAAAGCAATGAGCAGCATTAAATAGCATAATGATTTTTCCACCGCTTTTAATGCTGTGCTGTTTTAAAGGCACATCTAACAGCGATCAAACTACACTGTGTATTTTAGAAGTTTATAAAAAAGACTGTGATTCTTTTTTTTACTTGTCGTGGTACGCGACAAGCCTCGTCATTTTTACATTTACATTTTAGTCATTTAGCAGACGCTTTTATCCAGAGTGACTTACAGTAGTGAATACATACATTTTTTTATATTGGCCCCCCATGGGAATAGAACCCACAATCCTGGCGTTGCACACACCATGCTCTACCAACTGAGCCACAGGGAAGACTGAAGTCCTTCATATCGTTGACATTTTCAATATTACTGTCTAACGTTCTTAGGGATTAATCCACTGTTTTGCACAGACCTACACATTTCAAGTTAAAGCAGCACAGAGATTCATTTAGCTCACTTTGTAATCAGTTTTTTTATTGTCATGAAGAAGTAGATTCATTTAGCTCACTTTGTAATCAGTTTTTTTATTGTCATGAAGAATAAATGTCAGCCAGTAAATAAGGGAGAAGTTATTGTTTTTCCCAGAGTGGAAACAATCAAAGTAACTTTAAAAAAAAAAAAAAATATGGCTAATTATCCTGTTAATTACTGCAATCAAGGATGTAAAGGAAGCAGGATATCTCTCACTCACGTCGTACTCCAACAGCTAGGAAAACCAACGACGATCGTCTCTATAATGAAGTATTTTGATCGCGTCTCTGAACTATTGCGTTTCTCTCTGTTGCTTCGAAGAAGGTTCAGTGATTATTTCGATCAATAATGTAGTATATATAATGAAGCATTAATAAGATGCTACACAATGATCGTTTTTTTTTCTTCTTTCTATCAGACCTCTTAATGCTCATAGGCCTATAGTTTTCCTAGGTGATATATGTAAACAGGTAGGAGACCGGGAAAATACGCCCTAATACATTCAATCAAGTAACGTCTGTTTTGCAATAAGGACTTGATAGTGATTGTCAGAAGTGTGGAGGAGGAAGAGGAGGAGGAGGTGACAAATGCTTCAAATTATCTCTATCGCTCTAGAAGGAACAACTATTCTCCAGTCAATAACTGTTGATGGATTCTCTGTATCTTCAGCAATACAGAGGCAACAATTCCAATGGATCCGTTAATTAAAACAACCAAAAATGTTGAACTCAACATCGAGCTGCTCCATTCAGCATCCGTTAATTAAAACAACCAAAAATGTTGAACTCAACATTGAGCTGCTCCATTCCCCTTCCAGGCTTTGTACGAAGTAGAATGTCATCATTAAGTCAATATCAGCCAGCTTGTCATTCTATAGATGTAGTCCAAGATGCAACACCGAAACGACACCTAATGCATTTGTTCAAAAGCCTGTTGACTCAGTATAAAATGCTCTACCGGCAGCAGATCCATTTAGGGTATTGTTGTTCAATGAAACAATATACTGTAACTTCTCAAACGTCTGTATTTGTTGTTTCTCAAACGTCTGTGTTGGTTGTTTCTCAAACGTTTGTGTTGGTTGTTTCTCAAACGTTTGTATTTGTTGTTTCTCAAAAGTCTGAGTTGGTTGTTTCTCAAATGTCTGTATTGGATGTTTCTCAAACGTCTGTATTGGTTGTTTCTCAAACGTTTGTATTTGTTGTTTCTCAAAAGTCTGAGTTGGTTGTTTCTCAAATGTCTGTATTGGTTGTTTCTCAAACGTCTGTATTGGTTGTTTCTCAAACGTTTGTATTTGTTGTTTCTCAAAAGTCTGAGTTGGTTGTTTCTCAAATGTCTGTATTGGATGTTTCTCAAACGTCTGTATTGGTTGTTTCTAAAACGTTTGAATTGGTTGTTTCTCTAACGTCTGTATGGGTTCGTTTCTCAAACGTTTGTATTGGTTGTTTCTCAAACGTCTGTGTTCGTTGTATCTCAAACTTTGTGATTAGATTCAATCAGTAACGCACAAGATTAGCGTAACAGCTTGATTGACATTTATAAACAATCTTTCTGCGTTTTTGGAGACTGCATTCACTGTAAACGCAGCATATGTTACCTCAATTGGGAATGACCTTGAAATTTCAATCGTGCTACAAAGCAAATCTTTGGTGCTATGGATAGAATTGAGCGCATGGTTAAAATACGTAACCAAGAATAGTTAATAGTTTTGTTATTATGTGTTCTCTTCTTTTTTGTGCACAAAATCGGACACTGCATTCCAAAAGGAAAGGTAACTTATGATGATAAATATCTTGATTTATCTGGATCAGTAGAGGTCTCCCAGACCTCAATATCAGTAGTAGTCTCCCAGACCTCTAGAGCAGTAGTAGTCTCCCAGACCTCTAGATCAGTAGTAGTCTCCCAGACCTCTAGATCAGTAGTAGTCTCCCAGACCTCTAGATCAGTAGTAGTCTCCCAGACCTCTAGAGCAGTAGTAGTCTCCCAGACCTCTAGATCAGTAGTAGTCTCCCAGACCTCTAGATCAGTAGTAGTCTCCCAGACCTCTATATCAGTAGTAGTCTCCCAGACCTCTAGAGCCGTAGTAGTCTCCCAGACCTCTAGATCAGTAGTAGTCTCCCAGACTTCTATATCAGTAGTAGTCTACCAGTCCTCTATATCAGTAGTTGTCTCCCAGATCTCTAGAGCAGTAGTAGTCTCTCAGACCTCTATATCAGTAGTAGTCTCCCAGACCTCTAGATCAGTAGTAGTCTACCAGACTGTTTCAAGTCCCAGACTGTTTCAAGTCCCTGACTGTTTCAAGTCCCAGACTGTTTCAAGTCCCAGACTGTTTCAAGTCCCTGACTGTTTCAAGTCCCAGACTGTTTCAAGTCCCAGACTGTTTCAAGTCCCTGACTGTTTCAAGTCAGACTGTTTCAAGTCAGACTGTTTCAAGTCCTGTTCAAGTCCCTGACTGTTTCAAGTCCCTGACTGTTTCAAGTCCCATACTGTTTCAAGTCAGACTGTTTCAAGTCCCAGACTGTTTCAAGCCCCTGACTGTTTCAAGTCCCAGACTGTTTCAAGTCCCAGACTGTTTCAAGTCCCAGACTGTTTCAAGTCCCAGACTGTTTCAAGTCGCTGAATGTGTCAAGTCCCAGACTGTTTCAAGTCCCTGACTGTTTCAAGTCCCTGACTGTTTCAAGTCCCTGACTGTTTCAAGCCCCTGACTGTTTCAAGCCCCTGACTGTTTCAAGTCCCTGACTGTTTCAAGCCCCTGACTGTTTCAAGCCCCTGACTGTTTCAAGTCCATGACTGTTTCAAGTCCCTGACTGTTTCAAGTCCCTGACTGTTTCAAATCTCTGATTGTTTCAAGTCACAGACCGTTTCTAGTCCCAGACTGTTTCAAGTCCCTGACTGTTTCAAGTCCCATACTGTTTCAAGTCCCTGACTGTTTCAAGTCCCATACTGTTTCAAGTCCCAGACTGTTTCAAGTCCCATACTGTTTCAAGTCCCAGACTGTTTCAAGTCCCAGACTGTTTCAAGTCCCTGACTGTTTCAAGTCCCATACTGTTTCAAGTCCCTGACTGTTTCAAGTCCCAGACTGTTTCAAGTCCCATACTGTTTCAAGTCACAGACCGTTTCTAGTCCCATACTGTTTCAAGTCCCAGACTGTTTCAAGTCCCAGACTGTTTCAAGTCCCTGACTGTTTCAAGTCCCTGACTGTTTCAAGTCCCAGACTGTTTCAAGTCCCTGAACGTGTCAAGTCCCAGACTGTTTCAAGTCCCTGACTGTTTCATAGGTAATGAAAACAGTGACACTTGGAACTTGGTTGAACTTTCTTCAAGATTTCTAGATCTCCCATGTCTACATGCTGTCTATATGTGTTTGCTATGAAAGATCACTCATGTCAAGACATACTGTAGGTAGCTACTTGTTTGTAGCTTCAGAATGTAGTTAGGGTTTGGCACTTCTACCAAATAGTTGAACAGCATACCTGAGTTTACAGCAGTATTTTATGAATACAATTTGCAAAGCTAATAATTTCAGTTTTCTATTTCCTGCTAAATTATGCAAGCAACTCTGAAAGTGTAATAGTTAAGAAATAAATTACATTTCGATTTTCCTTTGGCAATATGTCATTTTGAAGGGGTTCTAGATTTATTCATAAATGAATAAATATGAACTATCCAGATATTTATTAATTTTCATAAGATCGACGGTCTTCATGTACTTGATAATATTATGTCTCCTGGTTATCAACCTCTGGCTTGTTAGGCAAAAAAAATATTATTTGTATCTCTCCCCCCCCTCCCCCCCACCCCCCCACACACCCTTTCTGTGGAAGAACATCAATCAAAACAGAGATTGACTTTCGAAAGCGAATCTATTCCATCAGTGTAGTATTGTGTGTTGTGATACACCTTAACACAGGGGTTGCGTTGTCTTTACACTCCCACCGATTTCCAAACCCTTGGTGACACTTTGGTTCCTCAACCTTGAAGTAGAGGTCACCCATCAATATCAGTGAAAACAAGTGCGATGGCCAAACAAGTGTGATGGCCTAGGAAGGCAAGACCATAGCGTTATCTCACTCCCGGTTGGCTACAACACATGAAGGTACTAATATCTCATTTTATACTTCATGTTACGTTGCAGTAGAGTTCTTCTCATGTACTCTATTCTTCTTCCTACAGTAAGTGTGCTGCTATTTATACAGTTCTAGTCTGCAGCATGCAGCCCCTGTGTGGCAGCTCTGTTGGGATTTGTTTTACGACATCCCATAATCCTCTGGTTTATAAATACTCCGTCTTCTGATGTTCTAATGTAATGCCTGATTGGAAATAACTCAAATAAAAATGTAACAAAAGAGGAGGCAAATGTTTCAAAACGGTAGCTAAATATATTCATTTTCACACAGCGTCAGCTTTAGTCAATGAGACAGGGTTAAACAGTGTGAGATTATGTTCCATATTAGTCCATGTCTGGGGCCTCTCTGTGCTCTGAGCTCAGGGGAATAATACAATTACCTTGATTAATAATAATACACTACTCTCAGAGGGAGGGAGAAAGGGTCTGGAGCTCTGCAGTGTCCTGTGTGTTAGCATTAGCCTCTGCAGGCAGAGGGAAAATCATGCTGTGTGGGTTAACCTTGATCTCTGCTAAGGGCCAAACATGTAGGTAAGCGTTAGCCTCTGCAGAGGGAAAACCATGCTGTGTTAGCCTAGCGCTGTGCGGAGAGAGCAGGGACAAACCCATCACACAAACCTCCATATCTACACTGACAGATAAAGCTGTCACAATACCAGACGTCTTCTCTTTTATCACTACAGACAAAGTGTGAAAGAACCTGACAAATGAACGCTGTATGGTCTTTATAGCTTCACGTTACTGTTCTCTTCCCTGCACATATCAGACAACAATGGTATGGAATGTTCTCTTTTCCTACTATAGAGGTAGACTGAAAACCCTTTAGAGTGGCTGCCAGACGACTGCTATATAGCTGTGTTCTCCTTTCCTGCTACAGAGGTACCTTTTGAGTCCAGACCCTCTGTGTTCTGCAGTTTAGTTCCTGGGGTAGTGAAGGGGGACCTTTTCTGAGGCTACCACTGCCAGACCAGTGTGGTGTAACTAGCTAGATCTATCATTTTATTCCCCGACAGGGATTAGATATATCATTTTATTCCCCGACAGTGATTAGATCTATATTTATTCCCCGACAGTGATTAGATCTATATTTATTCCCCGACAGTGATTAGATCTATATTTATTCCACGACAGTGATTAGATCTATATTTATTACCCTCGACAGTGATTAGATCTATATTTATTACCACTGACAGCTGATTAGATCTATATTTATTACCCTCGACAGTGATTAGATCTATATTTATTCCCCGACAGTGATTAGATCTATATTTATTCCCCGACAGTGATTAGATCTATATTTATTACCACGACAGTGATTAGATCTATATTTATTCCCCGACAGTGATTAGATCTATATTTATTCCCCGACAGTGATTAGATCTATATTTATTCCACGACAGTGATTAGATCTATATTTATTACCCTACAGTGATTAGATCTATATTTATTCCCCGACAGTGATTAGATCTATATTTATTCCCCGACAGTGATTAGATCTATATTTATTCCCCGACAGTGATTAGATCTATATTTATTACCCTACAGTGATTAGATCTATATTTATTCCCCGACAGTGATTAGATCTATATTTATTCCCCGACAGTGATTAGATCTATATTTATTCCCCGACAGTGATTAGATCTATATTTATTCCCCGACAGTGATTAGATCTATATTTATTCCCCGACAGTGATTAGATCTATATTTATTCCACGACAGTGATTAGATCTATATTTATTCCACGACAGTGATTAGATCTATATTTATTCCCCGACAGTGATTAGATCTATATTTATTCCCCGACAGTGATTAGATCTATATTTATTCCCCGACAGTGATTAGATCTATATTTATTCCCCGACAGTGATTAGATCTATATTTATTCCCCGACAGTGATTAGATCTATATTTATTCCACGACAGTGATTAGATCTATATTTATTACCCTACAGTGATTAGATCTATATTTATTCCCCGACAGTGATTAGATCTATATTTATTCCCCGACAGTGATTAGATCTATATTTATTCCCCGACAGTGATTAGATCTATATTTATTCCCCGACAGTGATTAGATCTATATTTATTCCCCTACAGTGATTAGATCTATATTTATTCCACGACAGTGATTAGATCTATATTTATTCCCACGACAGTGATTAGATCTATATTTATTCCCCGACAGTGATTAGATCTATATTTATTCCCCGACAGTGATTAGATCTATATTTATTACCCTACAGTGATTAGATCTATCTGCAGTGTAAATGACAGCTTCACACTACTTCCTCAGCCACCATTTTGTTGTTGTTTAATTGCCTAAGCTTTGTTTGTTCTCCTCCCCTCCTCTCCCCTCCACTCCCCACACGTTAGAAAGATACAGTAGATTGAGGTTAATACGTCCTCATTAAAGATTTACTGATGATTTTGCCTTTTTGAACTCTTGAATCAACTTCATATCAAGGATGGACATGTTTCCCACTAGATATTTGATTACAAAACTGATATAACACTTCAATCCCCATATCAAATCCAAACAAATGTTATTCGTCACATGCTTTTTATTTAACAACAGGTGTACTGTATATTCGGGGTGGCAGGAAGCCTAGTGTTTAGAGCGTTGGGCCAGTAACCAAAAGGTTGCTGGATCGAATCCTCGAGCTGACAAGGTTAAAATATGTCATTCTGCCCCTGAACAAGGCAGTTAACTCACTGTTCCCCGGTAGGCACTCATTGTAAATAAGAATTTTGTTCTTAACTGACTTGCCAGGTTAAATATAAATAAAAATACCATTAAACTTTGAGAGTCTATTGTCAAAACCGTGCATCAATCGAATGAACATAATACAAAACAAAACCATCAAAATCTGTCAGTTTAAATTACAGATATCTGTTATTTTGCATGGGCTGCATCTCAATCAGGTAAACCATGTGTTTGATGTATTTGATACCATTCCACTAATTCCACTCCAGCCTTTAGCACGAGCCCGTCTTCCGCAATTAAGGTGCCACTGTAACCGATGTGAAATGGCTAGTTAGTTAGCGGTGGTGCGCGCTAATAGCGTTTCAATCAGTGACGTCACTCGCTCTGAGACTTGAAGTAGGGTTTCCCCTTGCGTTGCAAGTGCAGCGGCTTTTGTGGAGCGATGGGTAACGATGCTTCGTGGGGTGTCAGTTGTTGATGTGTGCAGAGGGTCCCTGGTTCGAGCCCGGGTTGGGGCGAAGAGAGGGACGGAACCTACACTGTTACACCACCAACCTCCTCAATCCATACCTATCCGCCTATGTCGCCCTCCTACATCTGCGGTGGAAAATGGCAGAGCTACAGCGCTGTTCGTCAGACCAGGAGACATAAACAGTCTTCTGACAAAAATGTCTGTAGTTTCTGAACGGTTTGGCCTACTAACTAATGTGACCATTATTTTGCAGGTTTAAAGATTATTTCCTGCAATTCTATACATTTTGCCATGTGTATCCATGTGATACTTGAGTGACTCAAATATTACAAGAAATCGAAACCTAACAAAAAAAAAAGCATGGGCTGACAGGGGCTAGTTGATCTGGAGATTTCTGATATGTATTACATAGTTCTATAAGGTATGCAATGACTGACAGCACAGGAGACTGAAAACAATTTCTACTATTACAACTTTCAAGAGTAAGTTGAAAGACGGACTGAGTTACTTTCGAAAAGATGATAGCATGGACTGAGTTCCTTTTAAAAAGATAATAGCATGGACTGAGTTCTGAAAATATGAAATGATAGCTTGGACTGAGTTCCTTTTTAAGTGATAATAGAATGAACTGTCCCGAAAATATGATAGCATGGATGATCATTAAGGTATAGAGTCTAAAGCTCCCTGGATCCAATCTTAAGACTTGAGACCATCATTTGCCATTTGGGATCCAAGGACACAATCAGAAAATCGTTTTTTTCTCACGAAAACATCTGTAGAATTGGAATGGTTTGATCTACTAACTAATAAGACTCTTGAAAGATGAGACTTTCAAAAACACGACGGTATTCTCTATTTTGTTCTAAGACCAACCACGAGCCCCATGCAACTCGTCTGAAGTCAGTACCATCGCCCTGTAAAGCAATTTCCAAACTAGGCAAACAAATGTGAAGAAGACAATGCTCTGATCATTGTCTGAACGCTCCCAACCACAGGAGGCTGGTGGTACCTTAATTGGGGAGGACGGGATCGTAGTAATGGCTAGAACGGAATGAATGGAATGGTATCACGAATGCACAAATTGTTGAAAGTCCAATGTTTGTTGCAGAACATTTAGTTTAACTGGCTAGAGCCTATTTGTTTCATTTTACTGATTTGTTTTACAGTTGCTCTGCCTGTAAATCGTTATCTCTGACATGGATTCTGTTACTTTGCCTGTAAATCGTTATCTCTGACATGGATTTTTTTGCTCTGCCTGTAAATCATTATCTCTGACTTGGATTCTGTTACTTTGCCTGTAAATCGTTATCTCTGACATGGATTTTTTTGCTCTGCCTGTAAATCATTATCTCTGACTTGGATTCTGTTACTTTGCCTGTAAATCGTTATCTCTGACATGGATTTTGTTGCTCTGCCTGTAAATCGTTATCTCTGACATGGATTTTTTTGCTCTGCCTGTAAATCATTATCTCTGACATGGATTCTGTTGCTATGTAAATCATTATCTCTGAAATGGATTCTGTCGCAACGTAAATCATTATCTCTGACATGAATTCTGTTGCTATGTAAATCATTATCTCTGAAATGGATTCTGTCGCAACGTAAATCATTATCTCTGAAATGGATTCTGTCGCAATGTCTCTTCTCATGGAGGCTTCCCCAGTTCAGAGGAAAAATGTAGCATTTTGTCCGCTGCAGGATCTGTGTTTACAACTGTCTCTTCCAGGACAATGTGGACCAACCGGAGTTCTGATGCAACAAATGTTTACTGGCAGAGGACCATAGTGAAATAAGTGGCTACTAATAACAAACAATCTCCTGGGGAATGCACACCGCCTATCTTCTCCTCTCTACTTCACAGGCTGGATGCCGTTCCGATGTGTTGAGAGTATCAACCGCCATGTCAACACTGATTGACTGAATGGCCAATGCCTTCCAGTGACCTTTCCCCCAAAGAAGTCTCCCACTTCCCTGGAAAATGGAGCAGGACCATCACTTCTGATTCATTTAGTGGATCATGCTGTCACCATTCCTGCTGCCCAACCATGGAAGTACTTTACTCAACCGTAGGCCAAGCGGAGGGAAACGGTCTGTGGGGTTTTCTTTGGCATTGGGAAGCAATGACACAAATCCAGTTGTCAAACAGCTTCGCCCTCCTTGCTTCGGAGTTTCCAGCGCTATCTTCCCCTTTTCCTGACTTCTTTTCGCAGCGGGGATCTGCCTCAGATTCTGCCTTAGGCTCGGATCATCGGGCCTCGAGGCCGCCTGACGCGCGGGCTCCTCCATCAGCCACAATGGGTTTTGCGGCCGGTACTCGTAACCTAACAAAAGAATAAAGCAAAAAATATCCAGGTTACATGTTATTGATACAGACCGGTACTTGTAACCTAACCAAATAATCCATAATATATATCCAGGTTCCTTGTTATTGATACAGGGCGGGACTTCTTGATAAAAAAAACAATGTGCCTGGCACCTACTTCTATACCTCGTTCAAAGGCACATACATTTTCTGTCTTGCCCATTCAACCTCTGAATGGCACACATACACAATCCATGTCTCAGCTGTCTCAAAGCTATTACAATCCTTCTTTAACCTGTCTCCTCCCCTTCATCTACGCTGATTGAAGTGGATTTAAAAAGTGACATCAATAACCTTGATTCATCTGGTCAGTCGGTCATATGAAGAGCTGGTGTTTTGTCCACTCAGTATAAATATCCAGGTTACACATTATTACTATAGGCCGGTATTTGTAACCTAACCAAAGAATCCAATATATTCAGGTTACTTGTTTTTGAATGCCTTTAATGCTAGTTCCTTTCCACATCTCACCACCTATCCATTAGAAGCAATAGCCTGGTAATAGTTTCACAGTTTATCTCGGCGTGAGCTGTGTCAATCAGGATCACTTGTTTGGTGGTCTGATATAATACCTAGTGCATGCAGTGCATTTTCACAGCTTACTGGCTCTTTTGGATGCTTGGTGCGCTCACACACACACACACACACACAACACACACACACACACGCACACACGCACACACACACACACACGCACACGCGCATACATGCACACGCACACGCACCTACACGTACACGTACACACACACACACATGCACACATACACACACACACACACACATGCGCGCACACACACACGCACACACACACGCACACGTACACACATGCACACACACATACACATACACGCACGTACACACACACACACACACACACACACACACACACACACACACACACACACACACACACACACACACACACACACACACACCCCATTAGACCTCTCTGGGTCTGTAATGGACTGTGATATCAGCGTAAAGTGGTAAGGTCCATGTCAGGACTAACCCCACACAATAGCCTGAGTGGGTTGTCTCCCCGTTAATGACAATATTATCGCACAGCAATTTGAGCCACTTTGGCTCCCGAACTGATTGAGGGGTATAGAACAACGAAGCCTCTTCAGTTCAGATACGAGCCAACTGGACAAAACGGGCAGGATGAGACTGATAGTTTAAAAGCAGAGGTTTTTGAATTTGAACACAAGGTGTGCGTCCCAAATATAGTAACGTGTAAGGATCTTGTTACAAGTAGCGCAGTGTGCATAGGGAACAGGGAGCCAGTTTGGACACAAGACCCATGGCTACTATCCAATGAAAGTTCAACTCGGGGTTAAACTGTTCAGCTGTTTGAAGTCTCATGGCATCCCTGTGTCAAAACGCACCATTTGAATTACATTACAGAAAATAAAATCATGAGAAGCCCTATTGTCCACTGAGTATTCAGGTTTTTATTTTATTTTCTATTTCGTCACGGTGTGATTTTCTCCTTTGAGGAGGATCTACGCAATGGCTTCATTTTTTTGATAGTGATTTTTTTTTTTTCTTCACGTCAGCACTCTAAGGAATAAAAATATAGAGTAAATAGATTAAAATCCTGAATGGTGTTACTTTATTCTTCTCTAGCCACTGGGATGTTTGAACGGGAGACCTTTTGAGAATAGGAGGTTTAATACGTATCTCTATCCAATAGAGCTTTGAATGTACGAGTATCCTGAGAATGAAATAAATTAGATTTGAAATATGATCTGTACCCTAGTGAAAGTAGTCTCATCCCCCCCCCCCCCCCCCCCCCACCCATTTAGCTGTAAATCAATATTTAATACCGATTAATAAAAAAGAGAAAATGAAGATCTATATGAATTCAGGGGTTTTCAAGGAGCGTTATATTAAAGGATCTTACTCCACGACAAACATCCCTCGCTAAACATAATTATGCAAATAAATCAAGAGGACGTGAATAATGTGTCTGTTATTAAATCCGAGGGTAAATAACATGCATCATGGTGTCATCTGTTTCGGTCTGAATTAACTATCTGGTATAGTGTAGTAGAATAATGTTGTCTCACCTAGAACACACCAATCACAGACATGTTGTCTCAGACCACACCAATCACAGACATGTTGTCTCAGACCACACCAATCACAGACATGTTGTCTCAGACCACACCAATCACAGACATGTTGTCTCAGACCACACCAATCACAGACATGTTGTCTCAGACCACACCAATCACAGACATGTTGTCTCAGACCACACCAATCACAGACATGTTGTCTCAGACCACACCAATCACAGACATGTTGTCTCACCCAGAACACACCAATCACAGACATGTTGTCTCAGAACACACCAATCACAGACATGTTCTCTCAGTATACCTCTGACTGGTGTGTGAAACAGTGTGTATGAGGTATACTATAGGGAAACAGATTGTATGAGGTATACTATAGGGAAACAGATTGTATGAGGTATACTAGAGGGAAACAGAGTATATGAGGTATACTATAGGGAAACAGAGTGTATGAGGTATACTATAGGGAAACAGATTGTATGAGGTATACTATAGGGAAACAGAGTGTATGAGGTATACTATAGGGAAACAGAGTGTATGAGGTATACTATAGGGAAACAGAGTGTATGTTGTATACTATAGGGAAACAGAGTGTATGAGGTATACTATAGGGAAACAGAGTGTATGAGGTATACTATAGGGAAACAGAGTGTATGAGGTATACTATAGGGAAACAGAGTGTATGAGGTATACTATAGGGAAACAGAGTGTATGAGGTATACTATAGGGAAACAGAGTGTATGAGGTATACTATAGGGAAACAGAGTGTATGAGGTATACTATAGGGAAACAGAGTGTATGAGGTATACTATAGGGAAACAGATTGTATGAGGTATACTATAGGGAAACAGAGTGTATGAGGTATACTATAGGGAAACAGAGTGTATGAGGTATACTATAGGGAAACAGATTGTATGAGGTATACTATAGGGAAACAGAGTGTATGAGGTATACTATAGGGAAACAGAGTGTATGAGGTATACTATAGGGAAACAGATTGTATGAGGTATACTATAGGGAAACAGAGTGTATGAGGTATACTATAGGGAAACAGAGTGTATGAGGTATACTATAGGGAAACAGAGTGTATGAGGTATACTATAGGGAAACAGAGTGTATGAGGTATACTATAGGGAAACAGAGTGTATGAGGTATACTATAGGGAAACAGAGTGTATGAGGTATACTATAGGGAAACAGAGTGTATGAGGTATACTATAGGGAAACAGAGTGTATGAGGTATACTATAGGGAAACAGAGTGTATGAGGTATACTATAGGGAAACAGAGTGTATGAGGTATACTATAGGGAAACAGAGTGTATGAGGTATACTATAGGGAAACAGAGTGTATGAGGTATACTATAGGGAAACAGAGTGTATGAGGTATACTATAGGGAAACAGAGTGTATGAGGTATACTATAGGGAAACAGATTGTATGAGGTATACTATAGGGAAACAGATTGTATGAGGTATACTATAGGGAAACAGAGTGTATGAGGTATACTATAGGGAAACAGATTGTATGAGGTATACTATAGGGAAACAGAGTGTATGAGGTATACTATAGGGAAACAGAGTGTATGAGGTATACTATAGGGAAACAGATTGTATGAGGTATACTATAGGGAAACAGAGTGTATGAGGTATACTATAGGGAAACAGTGTGTATGAGGTATACCATAGGGAAACAGATTGTATGAGGTATATTGTTTGGAAATCGACACTGTATATAGGTTATTTTTTCCTTAGCACACTTCAACCTATTTCCACAACACTGAAGCACAGTGACCCTAATGGGTACAACACTGAAGGCCACTAGGCCACTGAATTTAAAATGGAATGATTTTGGATGCAGATTGTCTCTGAGATATTCAAATCAAATCAAATCAAATTTATTTTTATATAGCCCTTCGTACATCAGCTGATATTCTCAAAGTGCTGTACAGAAACCCAGCCTAAAACCCCAAACAGCAAGCAAAGCATGTGAAAGAAGCACGGTGGCTAGGAAAAACTCCCTAGGAAAAACTCCCTAGAAAGGCCAAAAACCTAGGAAGAAACCTAGAGAGGAACCAGGCTATGAGGGGTGGCCAGTCCTCTTCTGGCTGTGCAGGGTGGATATTAAAACAGAACATGGTCAAAATGTTAAAATGTTAAAATGTTCATAAATGACCAGCATGGTCAAATAATAATAATCATAGTAGTTGTCGAGGGTGCAACAAGCACGTCCGGTGAACAGGTCAGGGTTCCATAGCCGCAGGCAGAACAGTTGAAACTGGAGCAGCAGCACGGCCAGGTGGACTGGGGACAGCAAGGAGTCATCATACCAGGTAGTCCTGAGGCATGGTCCTAGGGCTCAGGTCCTCCGAGAGAAAGACAGAAAGAGAGAAAGAGAGAATTAGAGAGAGCATATTTAAATACACACAGGACACCGGATAAGACAAGAGAAATACTCCAGATGTAACAGACTGACCCTAGCCCCCCGACACATAAACTACTGCAGCATAAATACTGGAGGCTGAGACAGGAGGGATCAGAAGACACTGTGGCCCCATCCGATGATACCCCCGGACAGGGCCAAACAGGCAGGATATAACCCCACCCACTTTGCCAAAGCACAGCCCCCACACCACTAGAGGGATGTCTCCAACCACCAACTTACCGTCCTAAGACAAGGCCGAGTATAGCCCACAACGATCTCCGCCATGGCACAACCCAAGGGGGGGGGGGGGGGCGCCAACCCAGACAGGAAGACCACGTCAGTGACTCAACCCACTCAAGTGACGCACCCCTCCCATGGACGGCATGGAAGAACACCAGTAGGCCAGTGACTCAGCCTCTGTAAAAGGGTTAGAGGCAGAGAATCCCAGTGGAAAGAGGGGAACCGGCAAGGCAGAGACAGCAAGGGCGGTTCGTTGCTCCAGCCTTTCCGTTCACCTTCACACTCCTGGGCCAGACTATACTTAATCATAGGACCTACTGAAGAGATAAGTCTTCAGTAAAGACTTAAAGGTTGAGACTGAGTCTGCGTCTCTCACATTGGTAGGCAGACCATTCCATAAAAATGGAGCTCTATAGGAGAAAGCCCTACCTCCAGCCGTTTGCTTAGAAATTCTAGGGACAATTAGGAGGCCTGCGTCTTGTGACCGTAGCGTACGTGTAGGTATGTACGGCAGGACCAAATCGGAAAGATAGGTAGGAGCAAGCCCATGTAATGCTTTGTAGGTTAGCAGTAAAACCTTGAAATCAGCCCTTGCCTTAACAGGAAGCCAGTGTAGGGAGGCTAACACTGGAGTAATATGATCAAATTTTTTGGTTCTAGTCAGGATTCTAGCAGCCGTATTTAGCACTAACTGAAGTTTATTTAGTGCTTTATCCGGGTAGCCGGAAAGTAGAGCATTGCAGTAGTCCAGCCTAGAAGTAACAAAAGCATGGATTAATTTTTCTGCGTCATTTTTGGACAGAAAATTTCTGATTTTTGCAATGTTACGTAGATGGAAAAAAGCTGTCCTTGAAACAGTCTTGATATGTTCTTCAAAAGAGAGATCAGGGTCCAGAGTAACGCCGAGGTCCTTCACAGTTTTATTTGAGACGACTGTACAACCATCCAGATTAATTGTCAGATTCAACAGAAGATCTCTTTGTTTCTTGGGACCTAGAACAAGCATCTCTGTTTTGTCCGAGTTTAAAAGTAGAAAGTTTGCAGCCATCCACTTCTTTATGTCTGAAACACAGGCTTCTAGCGAGGGCAATTTTGGGGCTTCACCATGTTTCATTGAAATGTACAGCTGTGTGTCGTCTGCATAGCAGTGAAATTTAACATTATGTTTTCGAATGACATCCCCAAGAGGTAAAATATATAGTGAAAACAATAGTGGTCCTAAAACGGAACCTTGAGGAACACCGAAATTTACAATTGATTTGTCAGAGGACAAACCATTCACAGAGACAAACTGATATCTTTCCGACAGATAAGATCTAAACCAGGCCAGAACTTGTCCATGTAGACCAATTTGGGTTTCCAATCTCTCCAAAAGAATGTGGTGATCGATGGTATCAAAAGCGGCACTAAGATCTAGGAGCACGAGGACAGATGCAGAGCCTCGGTCTGACGTCATTAAAAGGTCATTTACCACCTTCACAAGTGCAGTCTCAGTGCTATGATGGGGTCTAAAACCAGACTGAAGCGTTTCGTATACATTGTTTGTCTTCAGGAAGGCAGTCAGTTGCTGTGCAACAGCTTTTTCTAAAATTTTGGAGAGGAATGGAAGATTCGATATAGGCCGATAGTTTTTTATAATTTCTGGATCAAGATTCGGCTTTTTCAAGAGAGGCTTTATTACTGCCACTTTTAGTGAGCTTGGTACACATCCGGTGGATAGAGAGCCGTTTATTATGTTCAACATAGGAGGGCCAAGCACAGGAAGCAGCTCTTTCAGTAGTTTAGTTGGAATAGGGTCCAGTATGCAGCTTGAGGGTTTGGAGGCCATGATTATTTTCATCATTGCGTCAAGAGATATAGTACTAAAACACTTTAGTATCTCCCTTGATCCTAGGTCCTGGCAGAGTTGTGCAGACTCAGGACAATGGAGCTTTGGAGGAATACCCAGATTTAAAGAGGAGTCTGTAATTTGCTTTCTAATGATCATGATCTTTTCCTCAAAGAAGTTCATAAATGTATTACTGCTGAAGTGAAAGCCATCCTCCATTTGCGAAGGCTGCTTTTTAGTTAGCTTTGCGACAGTATCAAAAAGAAATTTCGGATTGTTCTTATTTTCCTCAATTAAGTTGGAAAAATAGGATGATCGAGCAGCAGTAAGGGCTCTTCGATACTGCACGGTACTGTCTTTCCAAGCTAGTCGGAAGACTTCCAGTTTGGTGTGGCGCCATTTCCGTTCCAATTTTCTGGAAGCTTGCTTCAGAGCTCGTGTATTTTCTGTATACCAGGGAGCTAGTTTCTTATGACAGATGTTTTTAGTTTTTAGGGGTGCAACTGCATCTAGGGTATTGCGCAAGGTTAAATTGAGTTCCTCGGTTAGGTGGTTAACTGATTTTTGTCCTCTGACGTCCTTGGGTAGGCAGAGGCAGTCTGGAAGGGCATCAAGGAATCTTTGGGTTGTCTGAGAATTTATAGCACGACTTTTAATGCTCCTTGGTTGGGGTCTGAGCAGATTATTTGTTGCAATTGCAAACGTAATAAAATGGTGGTCCGATAGTCCAGGATTATGAGGAAAAACATTTAGATCCACAACATTTATTCCATGGGACAAAACTAGGTCCAGAGTATGACTGTGGCAGTGAGTAGGTCCAGAGACATGTTGGACAAAACCCACTGAGTCGATGATGGCTCCGAAAGCCTTTTGGAGTGGGTCTGTGGACTTTTCCATGTGAATGTTAAAGTCACCAAAAATTAGAATATTATCTGCTATGACTACAAGATCCGATAGGAATTCAGGGAACTCAGTGAGGAACACTGCATATGGCCCAGGAGGCCTATAAACAGTAGCTATAAAAAGTGAGTGAGTAGGCTGCATAGATTTCATGACTAGAAGCTCAAAAGACGAAAACGTCATTGTTGTTTTTTTTTTTGTAAATTGAAATTTGCTATCGTAAATGTTAGCAACACCTCCGCCTTTGCCGGATGCACGGGGGGTATGGTCACTAATGTAACCTGGGGGTGAGGCCTCATTTAACACAGTAAATTCATCAGGCTTAAGCCATGTTTCAGTCAGGCCAATCACATCAAGATTATTATCAGTGATTAGTTCATTGACTATAACTGCCTTGGAAGTGAGGGATCTAACATTAAGTAACCCAATTTTGAGATGTGAGGTATCACAATCTCTTTCAATAATGGCAGGAATGGAGGAGGTCTTTATACTAGTGAGATTGCTAAAGCGAACACCGCCATTTTTAATTTTGCCCAACCTAGATCGAGGCACAGACACGGTCTCAATGGGGGAAGCTGAGCTGACTACACTGACTGTGCTAGTGGCAGACTCCACTAAGCTGGCAGGCTGGCTAACAGCCTGCTGCCTGGCCTGCACCCTATTTCATTGTGGAGCTAGAGGAGTTAGAGCCCTGTCTATGTTCGTAGATAAGATGAGAGCACCCCTCCAGCTAGGATGGAGTCCGTCACTCCTCAACAGGCCAGGCTTGGTCCTGTTTGTGGGTGAGTCCCAGAAAGAGGGCCAATTATCTACAAATTCTATCTTTTGGGAGGGGCAGAAAACAGTTTTCAACCAGCGATTGAGTTGTGAGACTCTGCTGTAGAGCTCATCACTCCCCCTAACTGGGAGGGGGCCAGAGACAATTAATCGATGCCGACACATCTTTCTAGCTGATTTACACGCTGAAGCTATGTTGCGCTTGGTGACCTCTGACTGTTTCATCCTAACATCGTTGGTGCCGACGTGGATAACAATATCTCTATACTCTCTACACTCGCCAGTTTTAGCTTTAGCCAGCACCGTCTTTAGATTAGCCTTAACGTCGGTAGCCCTGCCCCCTGGTAAACAGTGTATGATCGCTGGATGATTAGTTTTAAGTCTAATACTGCGGGTAATGGAGTCGCCAATGACTAGGGTTTTCAATTTGTCAGAGCTAATGGTGGGAGCCGTCGGCGTCTCAGACCCCACAACGGGAGGAGTAGAGACCAGAGAAGTCTCGGCCTCCGACTCCGACTCGCTTAATGGGGAGAACCGGTTGAAAGTTTCTGTCGGCTGAATAAGCGACACCGGTTGAGCATTCCTACAGCGTTTCCCTCCAGAAGCCATGAGAAAGATGTCCGGCTGCGGGGACCGTGCGAGGGGGTTTATACTAACGTTACTATCTGTACTTACTGGTGGCACAGACGCTGTTTCATCCTTTCCTACACTGAAATTACCCTTGCCTAACGA
>NC_138315.1:50787500-50920000 GCF_965601325.2 Salmo salar
ATAGCCAGACCAGAATTATATCACTGTGGTGGTGGTAGGACAATCAAAACACCCATCGATAGCAGGGAATAGCCAGACCAGAATTATATCACTGTGGTGGTGGTAGGACAATCAAAACACCCATCGATAGCATAGCAGGGAATAGCCAGACCAGAATTATATCACTGTGGTGGTGGTAGGACAATCAAAACACCCATCGATAGCAGGGAATAGCCAGACCAGAATTATATCACTGTGGTGGTGGTAGGACAATCAAAACACCCATCGATAGCAGGGAATAGCCAGACCAGAATTATATCACTGTGGTGGTGGTAGGACAATCAAAACACCCATCGATAGCAGGGAATAGCCAGACCAGAATTATATCACTGTGGTGGTGGTAGGACAATCAAAACACCCATCGATAGCAGGGAATAGCCAGACCAGAATTATATCACTGTGGTGGTGGTAGGACAATCAAAACACCCATCGATAGCAGGGAATAGCCAGACCAGAATTATATCACTGTGGTGGTGGTAGGACAATCAAAACACCCATCGATAGCAGGGAATAGCCAGACCAGAATTATATCACTGTGGTGGTGGTAGGACAATCAAAACACCCATCGATAGCAGGGAATAGCCAGACCAGAATTATATCACTGTGGTGGTGGTAGGACAATCAAAACACCCATCGATAGCAGGGAATTGTCATGTTCGTCATATGATGAAGGAGACCAAGGCGCAGCGTGTGTTTTGTTCCACATTTTATTATAACTGTGAAACTATGCAAGACATACAAATAAACTAATAAACAAAACAACTAACCGTGACAAAGAGGTGAAACATACACTAACTCAAAATAATCTCCCACAAAACCTAGTGGGAAAAACAACAACTTATATATGATCCCCAATTAGAGACAACGATGACCAGCTGCCTCTAATTGGAGATCATCCCCCAAAAAACATAGAAATACAGAAACTAGAACCCCCACATAGAAATACAGAAACTAGACAAAACCACCAACATAGAAAAAAGTAACTAGAACCAACATAGACATAAATAAACTAGACAAAACCCTCCTGTCACGCCCTGACCTACTCTACCATAGATAATAAAAGCTTTCTATGGTCAGGACGTGACAGGAATAGCCAGACCAGAATAATATTACTAGGAGAATCAAAACACAACCAAACACTGTCCGGCATTCATAGCCCATCTTGAACTAGAAGACATTCTCTTAAAACCCTGACTTTCAAAAGTTAGGAGATGAAAAAGTATTTCAGTCTGAGACTGAGAGACATTGATTACCCTCCCCCCATCTCATCTCACCACCGTGTCGAAACGACTTCTACAAAATGAGTTTAAAATGGGTGTATTTCAGTATTACGGCTCTAAAACCCTGACAGGTTTCCCTGCGGATCACGGGAGATGAGGAACGTGCCCTCTAAGTCTGAGGTATTACCGCTCTGTTCCACATGATGTAACCCAAGGCATCCTAATGCAACACAGGTCACTCCTCCTGTTCCACCAATCGTTCAGAACTCAGGAAGCCTTTTCCAACGGTATCGCTTTGTGCGATCGATGGATAGCTACACCACCGACACTAATCATTGCGCTAACGCACCTGGGATTGTGATAAATATAGGAGATGCAAACCTGTCTGGTATTTTCTGCCAGCCAGCCAGGGAGGCATAAGGCATTGAGGCTGACAGAGACCAGTGTGGTGGTTAGGAAGGCTGACTGGGCTGTATCTGCACACACACACACACACACACACACACACACACACACACACACACACACACACACACACACACACACACACACACACACACACGCACACACACACGCACACACACTGTAGTGTTAAACACCATCCAGAGAGGATCAGACCAGTTAACCCAGCCTGCTCCCTCAGAGAGGTAACGGTCTGATAACATGACAAAATTATATGGGATCTCACAGCATCACATCCTTGCTATGAGACTCCAGCCACTGTAAACGTATGCCAAATGGTACCCTATTCCCTATACAGTGCACAAAAATTCACACCCTATGGGCCCTGGTCGACAGTAGTGCGCTATACAGGGTACTGGGTGGAATTTGGGATGCAGACGATGTTAATACTGAAGTCTCAAACAGGAGAGGGTGTGTTGCGGTGCTAAACTGTTGGAGCTGAACTCCTCAGGCTGTCTGCTTTAAACAATGTTGGAGCTGGACTCCTCAGGCTGTCTGTTGTAAACAATGTTGGAGCTGGACTCCTCAGGCTGTCTGTTGGAACCAATGTTGGAGCTGGACTCCTCAGGCTGTCTTTTGTAAACAATGTTGGAGCTGGACTCCTTGAGCTGTCTGTTGTAACCAATGTTGGAGCTGGACTCCTTGAGCTGTCTGTTGGAACCAATGCTATTTTTATCATACCACACAATTGGTGACTACAATGACATAGTAACACTAAGCAAACAACAGATCTGTATAAATGTAACAGCTTTGCAAATGCAGATAATTGAAATTGGCTGACATTGTATAATGAAAGTGTTGAATGCGTGTCATTGGATAGTGTTAACTTATATAACTACTAAAGGAATGCAATGTTTAAGTGACATTTAACATTTTGCTAAGCAACTAAAACCTATGTTTTAAAAATATATATATTTAAAACATCTAATATGCAACTATCCATTTTGCATTTCTATATACACTGTAATCAACATAACATAGGAAAATACTGTTTCCATCTCTCCCCTCCTGGCCCCTCAGAAACACAAAATATATTCATACAGTGGAAGCAAATTCCAATTAATATCAGCTAGTTTGATCTGAGAAGTAAATAGGCCAATTTCATGGAGTTTAGCGGCCACATCTGAAGCCAGTTTTTTCATTTGTGCAGAAAATAGGTTTGACGAAGCGTAACAGTGGTGTGAAAACACCTTTATTACCTCCCATAGGTGTTCTGAAGGGACTTTTAATCTGTGCTGCTAGTGCATTATATTGTTGAATCCATGACATACCAAGATAGATACCCATGCAGTCTGTTAAAATAACAGGAGTGTAGGGCTGAGGAGAAAAAGAAGGAGACTCCCACACTCTCTCTCTCTCTCTCTCTCTCGGAGGAGGATTATTATGCAGTCAGCTTTGTCACTTAGACATGGAGTAGTGCACTGACGCACTATTGTCCTTTTTCTCCCTACATACACGTAGAGAAATACAGATATCTAGACATATTATAGATACTGTAGATGAACCCTATTCCATGCATAGTGTTAGATTAAATGTACCTCCTTCCATATATAGTGGAAGATTAAATATACCTCCTTCCATATATAGTGGTAGATTAGATGTACCTCCTTCCACATATAGTGGTAGATTAGATGTACCTCCTTCCATAAATAGTGGTAGATTAGATGTACCTCCTTCCATATATAGTGGTAGAATAGATGTACCTCCTTCCATATATAGTGTTAGATTAGATGTACCTCCTTCCATATATAGTGTTAGATTAAATATACCTCCTTCCATATATAGTGGTAGATTAGATGTACCTCCTTCCATATATAGTGGTAGATTAGATGTACCTCCTTCCATATATAGTGGTAGATTAGATGTACCTCCTTCCATATATAGTGGTAGATTAGATGTACCTCCTTCCATATATAGTGGTAGATTAGATGTACCTCCTTCCATATATAGTGGTAGATTAAGTGTACCTCCTTCCATATATAATGGTAGATTAGATGTAACTCCTTCCATATATAGTGTGGGATTAGATGTACCTCCTCCATATATAGTGGTAGATTACATGTAGATTGTTTGGGGAGAGGTAATCAGGCTGGGTGCCAATAGCCTCAACACAAGATGTAGGCGTCCTCTCTCCGATATAGTACACTACTTGGGCCCTGGTGAAAACTAATCCACTCTAGTGGAAATAAAGTGGTATTTTGGGACACACCCTTAAGCGATATCTGGAGACGATGGAGATATCAAATTGAATATTTGTTCTCTGCCATCCACAGCGGCTGAAGGAGCTGAAGCAGAGAGAGTTTGCCCGGAATGTGGCCTCTAAAACCAGGAAGGATGAGAGGAAACAGGAGAGAGCACTCCAGCGGTTACATGAGCTGGCCGAACAACGCAGAGAGGTCCAATGGTGGGTACTATAAATCCATTAACATACCTCCAGGATTTGGTTACATTCAGTGGTCCAAGTGCCTCTTGCATACGGGATGTGATTTGTCACAGATAATGTCTAATAGTTCATGACATTTAAAGCAGGCTAATAGTCACACAGAACATCTTCTGGTTGTAATGTTGTCATTCCTGCTTCTAATCGGTTGGAATGACTTCATTTCAACCATCTTTTCCCGCTGGGTTTAGTTATAGTTTCAACCATCTTTTCCTGCTGGGTTTAGTTATAGTTTCAACCATCTTTTCCTGCTGGGTTTATTTATAGTTTCAACCATCTTTTCCTGCTGGGTTTATTTATAATTTCAACCATCTTTTCCTGCTGGGTTTATTTATAATTTCAACCATCTTTTCCTGCTGGGTTTATTTATAGTTTCAACCATCTTTTCCTGCTGGGTTTATTTATAGTTTCAACCATCTTTTCCTGCTGGGTTTATTTATAGTTTCAACCATCTTGGGTAAACTCTAAAAAGGAAAGGTTCCTAAAGTATCCTTTAGGGGTTCTTCAAATATAAACAGTTGGGGAACATTCATACAGTTGAAGTCAGAAGTTTACATACACTTAGGTAGGAGTCATAAAATCTCCACAAATATCTTGTTAACAAACTATAGTTTTGGCAAGTCAGTTAGGACATCTACTTCCTACATGACACAAGTCATTTTTCCAACAATTGTTTACAGACAGATTATTTCACTTATAATTAATTCACTGTATCACAATTCCATTGGGTCAGAAGTTTACATACACTAAGTTGACTGTGCCTTTAAACAGCTTGGAAAATTCCAGAAAATTATGTCATGGCTTTAGAAGCTTCTGATAAACGATGTCAATTAGCCTGAGTCAATTGGAGGTGTAACTGTAGACGTATTTCAAGGCCTACCTTCAAACTCAGTGCCTCTTTGCTTGACATCATGGGAAAATCTAAAGAAATCAGCCAAGACCTCAGAAAAATATTGTAGAACTCCACAAGTCTGGTTCATCCTTGGGAGCAATTTCCAAATGCCTGAAGGTACGACATTCATCTGTACAAACAATAGTACACAGGTATAAACACCATGGGACCACGCAGCCATCATACCACTCAGGAAGGAGATGTGTTCTGTCTCCTAGAGATTAACGTATTTTGGTGTAAAATGTGCAAATCAATCCCAGAACAACAGCAAAGGACCTTGTGAAGATGCTGGAGGAAACAGGTACAAAAGTATCTAAATCCACAGAAAAACGAGTCCTATATCGACAACCTAAAAGGCCGCTCAGCAAGGAAAAAGCCACTGCTCCAAAACCGCCATAGAAAAGCCAGACTACGTTTTGCAACTGCACATGGGGACAAAGATCGTACTTTTTGGAGAAATGTCCTCTTGTCTGATGAATCAAAAAATAGAACTGTTTGGCCATAATGACCATCGTTATGTTTGGAGGAAAAAGGGGGAGGCTTGCAAACTGAAGAACACCATCCCAACCGTGAAGCATGGGGCTGGCAGCATCATGTTGTGGGGGTGCTTTGCTGCAGGAGGGACTGGTGCATTTCTCAAAATAGATGGCGTCATGAGGAATGAAAATTATGTGGATATATTGTAGCAACATCTCAAGACATCAGTCAGGAATTTAAAGCTTGGTTGCAAATGGGTCTTCCAAATGGACAATGACCCCAAGCATGCTTCCAAAGTTGTGGCAAAGTCAAGGTATTGGAGTGGCCATCACAAAGCCCTGACCTCAATCCCATTGAAAATTTGTGGGCAGAACTGAAAAAGCGTGTGTGAGCAAGGAGGCCTTCAAACCTGACTCAGTTACACCAGCTCTGTCAGGAGGAATGGGCCAAAATTCACCCAACTTATTGTGGGAAACTTGTGGAAGGCTACCCAAAACATTTGACCCAAGTTAAACAATATAAAGGCATTGCTAACAAATACTAATTCAGTGTATTTAAACTTCTGACCCACTGGGAAAGTGATGAAAGAAATAAAAGCTGAAATAAATAATTCTCTCTGCTATTATTCTGATATTTCACATTCTTAAAATAAAGTGGTGATCCTAACTGGCCTAAGACAGGGAATTTTTTACTAGGATTAAATGTCAGGAATTGTGAAAAACGGAGTTTAAATGGCTAAGGTGTAAACTTCCGACTTTAACTGTAAGTTCTTCTTCTCCCCTTTTAATGGATCCTCGAAGAGCCTCTTGAAGAACTTGTTGGACTACCCCCCCATTATTATTTTGTATTTTTATTAATAACAAACACAACAATAACAACAGTAACACAACGTTATAGTGTATCAGTGTTTATTACGATTTTAGTGGCAAAGCAGAATAAAAGAATCTAAATATGAGGTATTTGAGGTAAACTCCCAGAAGAGCCCCAAGTCCAATGGATCCAATAGATATACCCTGTGGCTCAGTTGGTAGAGCATGGTGTGTGCAACGCCAGGTTTGTGGGTTTGATTCCCATGGGAGGCCAGTACAAAAAAAAATATATATATATATTTTTTTAAATGCATGAAATGTATGCATTCACTACTGTAAGTCGCTCTGGATAAGAGCATCTGCTAAATGACTAAAATGTAATGTTAATGTGTTGTTCTCTGTATCCATAGTCCATAGTGATTTTTCAGTGCATGGTGATTGAAAAGGTTTCCTGTTATATTCATCAGAGGTGTAGGGAAGTCTGTGAATCCAGTTTTTTATTTTTATATTACAAAACATGCACACGACAGTATTCATACCTTGGTTTTTGTGGTGAATGAAAAACACTGTTGTGATAACTTCTTTATTTAGGCAAGTCAGTTAAGAACAACTTTTTATTTTCAATGACGGTCTAGGAACAGTGGGTTAACTACCTTGTTCAGGGGGCAGAACGACAGATTTATACCTTGTCAGCTCAGGGATTTGATCTTGCAACCTTTCGGTTACATAGTCCAACGCTCTAACCACTAGGCTACCTGCTGCCCCTGGTGATAATGGTTTTCATACACATCCCTTGTCCATAATGTAGAGGCCTATGGGACATTCATTGAAGACGAAGAGGTAAGGGAGGAAGATGGTACATCTGATCTGCATAGGATACCAATTGACATACCTTTGTAGATCTTCTCGTCTGTGAACCTGCAGACACAAAATGAGCAGTTCAGTCATCAGCATCCAATACAGCTAGCCTTCAACATATTCTTATAGCCTACGTATTATCATCAGCATCCAATACAGCTAGCCTTCAACATATTCTTATAGCCTACGTATTATCATCTGCACCCAATACAGCTAGCCTTCAACATATTCTTATAGCCTACGTATTATCATCTGTACCCAATACAGCTAGCCTTCAACGTATTATCATCAGCATCCAATACAGCTAGCCTTCAACATATTCTTATAGCCTACGTATTATCATCAGCATCCAATACAGCTAGCCTTCAACATATTCTTATAGCCTACGTATTATCATCTGCACCCAATACAGCTAGCCTTCAACATATTCTTATAGCCTACGTATTATCATCAGCATCCAATACAGCTAGCCTTCAACATATTCTTATAGCCTACGTATTCTTACCTCTTTGTTGATTCACATCCATTGAATTGTGTCCATTTTTCTGTTTTAGAAAGATTTGCACAAATTGGAAAAGATATATGGAATTATAATGAAACAATATACATTTAGATCATACAAGGGACCAACCTTACCTTAAATTGAGGAGAGTTTTATTACATTTTTTTCAGTAAAGTGCCTGCATCTGATGTCTCCCCCCCACCAACTAAGGAGGTTCCTCGATGAACCGTACCTCCTAACCTTTTGGGGGCAATTTTCAGTGCCAAGAACCCTAAGGTTCTTCAAAGAACTTTGAGGATCTCAGGAGAACCTTTGTTGAACCCCTCATTTTTTAGAGTGTAGAAGAAGATAAATAAATAAACTGCAAAAAAAATGTTTTCATATACTGTATACACTGTATAACTGTACTGTAAGCAGCAGTTGTCTAGGGATGAGTCCTTGCTTAAGTATATCCACATGAATCATGAGCATTAATATCCTTAAGGGATTTGCACGTAACAACCGAGTAACATGCACCTATAAATACAGACTCACTTGCTGATATTCATTCAAATGTTTATTTTTTCTATTTCAGCGCTCCAGGCAGTGGCCCCAAGTTCAAGTCTACTACTGTAGCAGTGGACGCCAGTTGCAGAGAGAGCTGTACTGATGGACTTTCAGAAGAGAGCCACAACTCCACAGTGCTGGAGACAGGGACCCACAACCACACCACTGGCACCAGCACTGGTCTGGCCTCCAACAGCAAGACCCAGCAGACACTGTACTGGCCCTACAATGGCAAGGCCAAGAAACAAACTTACAAAAGGCACAAAATCGCCTTCTCATTCTCCTTCCCAAAGAAAGCGTCAGTGAAGCTGGAATCTGCTGCGGCGGTGTTCTGTGAGAACACGGAGGAGGGTTCCAAAGAACGTATCGGAACACAGAAGCTCAGAATTCCCCTCGTTGAGCTGAACGTCCCTGTTTCAACCACTGCAGAGGAGAAAGGACGGGGTTGTACGGGTGTGGAGACCAATGGCGCTAAGCCTGGTGATCTCAGCCCTAACAGTGTTAGTGAGGGGAGCCAGAGGTCATCAGATACACTGTCCAGGTCTGACATACCTATGCCACCACAGGTATCACGTCTGTATTCTGCGCTGGTTAACTCTGAGGATATCGCCAGACATTATGTGTCCTCTGTCTCCCAGTTACCTGCATCCCCTTGTCACATTCCCCTAGATGACCCAGACACAGTACTAGATAGACAGAACTCTGAGGAAACTCATAGAAACAGCCCAACAGAGGCTGAACCGGAAACAAACAAACAGCAACAAGTTGATAAAGTAGAAAGGAGTGTCTCGGGGGAAGAAAACTCCTCCGTTGGCAGTACCTTTTCAGAGGTCATCACCAGTTCTGACGGTCCCCGTGAGGACGGCTCCTCCTCCTCTCAGTCCTCTGAGTGTCCTGGGACTGCGAGAGAGAAAGAAAAAGGAGAAGACATTACGGTGATGGTGGTGAAGACCCTGTCGTGTCCTTTCACCAAGCCCAGTCAGCCGTTCTTCTCCGTGCTCAGCAAAGATGGATACACTGTTCTCCAATGGCCTTCAGAGATGCTGACCTTCACCAGGACAGAGCCCTGTCTCTCCTACAGCTGCAATCCCCTCCATTTTGACTTTAAGGCCTCGCAGCAGTCGCAGAGCAGGGCGAAGGTTCGTACTGGTGACAGTCAGAGTAAGACGGAGCTGAGGTTATCTGAGGCGTTGTGCATCGGCTCAACCTCTGTCTGTTCTGAGGAACTAATAGACAGCAAGCACAACAAAGAGGCCAACTCAAGGCCAGATCATCATATCCCTATCAGAGATGACAGGGAGACAGTGGAGAGGAAGGATTGTCTCATATGTGAGCACCACCTGAGTGAAATAGACGCAGAAAGCTGCAGCTTACGAATGAAGAGACACAGCAGAGTCTACAGCGGTGGTAAATCTAGTAGTCAGTCAAAAGAGCAGACTGGCAAGAGAGCAGCAGGCATCAAGAAATGGAAATCCAGAGACAGGCGCAATTACAGGAGCCACAAGAAGAAGAAGAGGAGGAGAAGGAGAAGGAGGAGAGGAGGATATGAGGAAGAGAGGCACAGAGAGATGGAGACGGATGGAGGTGTGGAGAGCAATCCGGAGAAATGCAACAAATTCCAGAGACAGTCAGAGTGTTGGGAAGGACTTGATAGCCAATTTAGAGCCCCCACTTCACAGCCATTAGAGAAGTCAAAGCAATCAGCTCAAAATCCGGCTGACAGTGGCCACGCTGCTCCCTCTGCCACCGAGGACAAGGAGAAAGAGAGGGTGAAAAGAGAGAGGGAGGAGAGAGAGGGGGAGGAGAGAGAGCGAGAGAAGAGGGAGAAAGAGAGGGAGAAAGAGAGAAGCAGACAGGAAACAGCAGGCAGTGTAAACGGATCAGCGGGCAGCCTCAGTCTCTCTGATGAGGGCGCCATGGATTCTGAAAAGGTGTTCGGGAGCGACGGCAGGAGAGACCCAGTCGATCCATCAACAGAACAGAGAAACGCTGCAGGACACGGCTCGCAGAGCCACGACAACCCCTGCACAGAGAACCCTGCTGGGGCTGTTAGACAAAACCGAACCATGGTGATGACACGTCTGTCACCACAAAGCCCAGGGACCATTACCCAAAAACCAAGCATGACTAAATCTCTTTCACCAGAGAGCTGTGGTAAAGACTGTTGTAGAAGGAAACGGACAGCATCATCTTTGCTTGATGCTGATGAGCAAGGCCTTGACCACCAGGTCTCATGCACCAGGTGTCAGTCACCTGTAATGGTAGAGCCCAATTGGCCAGATGGTTCAATGGTTGAGGAGGGGTCCTCTTGGTCTGTCTGTGTTTCCTGTGGTGGGGAGGGGAGACAGAGGAAGAGACAGAGAGGGGCCAGTTATACTCCTCACATCTCAGACCTTCCTGTAGGTCACAATGTTCACATCTCAGAACCTCCTGTAGGTCACAATGTTCACATCTCAGAACCTCCTGTAGGTCACAATGTTCACATCTCAGAACCTCCTGTAGGTCACAATGTTCACATCTCAGAACCTCCTGTAGGTCACAATGTTCACATCTCAGAACCTCCTGTAGGTCACAATGTTCACATCTCAGAACCTCCTGTAGGTCACAATGTTCACATCTCAGAACCTCCTGTAGGTCACAATGTTCACATCTCAGAACCTCCTGTAGGTCACAATGTTCACATCTCAGACCCTCCTGTAGGTCACAATGTTCACATCTCAGCCCTTCCTGTAGGTCACAATGTTCACATCTCAGACCCTCCTGTGGATGTACTGTCTGATGACAGACGTAAACTGAACGTCCAGAATCTAATGAATACAGATGTAGAATACCCTGTGATTAAAGGTCCACTGGCCAGCTGTAGTGCCCTGAGTCAGCCAGCTGTAGAGCACAGCAGAAAGCCAATGGGAAGCTCTCCTCGGTTTCAGTTTCAGAACAATGTTCCCAGCATGAAAGAAGACAGTTCCTCCTCTCCCTCTCAACCTGGGCCTGTACAAGATACCCCAAATCCCCCAGAAATAGTCAGTATTACTAATGAAAACAAAAACATCACTATTTGTCTCCAAAACTCTCCCACTGTTTCTCTCCCGATCATGGTACATCGTCTAGAAATGGGCAACAATGGACAAGATTGTATTACAAGACAAACAGTGACAGTAGCAGCTCATGTGAGTCCACCGGGTGCGAGAGAGCTCACCCCTCCATTCATCCCTCCACAGAGGTTTCAGATACAGAATGGGAGTCTGGACAAATCCTGTCAGCATAGTCTCCAGAGCTACCCCAACCAACAGAAATGCCACAGCCCCCAGCATCCCCAGGGTCATAACCAGCACCAGAGGTGTCATCCTGGGATTAGGGTTCATGAGGAGAGGGGGATCAGGGAGGGCCTTAACCTTACAGGCAGCCCGTGTAGTCCCTATCATAGACCAGCTAGCCCTTACCACAACCACAGACCTCCGAGTTTCCATCCGCAGCACCCGTCTGACAGAATGGAGAAACACCACTGTGTCGTTCAAATCCAGACCCATAGACACGTCCTCAATCACCATCAGCAACACCAGGTGTTCCCAGGGAAGATGAAGCCTGTCCTGCCTGGTTCTCCTGTCCCCATGTCCCCCTCCTGTCCTCCCATGCTCCACCCCGTCCACCTGTCTCCCATGCCTAACGGGTCCATCACCATCCAACACACCATCCTCCACCACCAGCACCACCAGCACCACCACCATGCCTACCACCATGCAGCCTTTCTGCCCCCTCATCCCCAGCCCCATCTCTTCCCCCAGGTCCTGCCAGTCCCAGTCAGCCGCCGGCCAATGGGAGCGGATATATGTCCACCTGGACCTCCTCCTTTTCTTACCTCGACACCGCATCTCTCTGTTGTGGCAACGCCCAGTTTACACCACCACCCAATGGCAGTGACGTTCCACGCCATGCCCCGCCCAACCATGTTCCCTCCCTCGATGCTTCAGTCACACCCACATCCCACCGTCATCCCACTGCAGCCCATGTTTTGAGACATCACATCCCACTGCAGCCCATGTTTTGAGACATCACATCCCACTGCAGCCCATGTTTTGAGACATCACATCCCACTGCAGCCCATGTTTTGAGACATCACATCCCACTGCAGCCCATGTTTTGAGACATCACATCCTCACTGCAGCCCTTGTTTTAAGACATCACATCCCACTGCAGCCCATGTTTTAAGACATCACATCCTCACTGCAGCTCATGTTTTGAGACATCACATCCCAATGCAGCCCATGATTTAAGACATCACATCCCACTGCAGCCCTTGTTTTAAGACATCACATCCTCACTGCAGCCCTTGTTTTGAGACATCACATCCTCACTGCAGCCCATGTTTTGAGACATCACATCCCACTGCAGCCCTTGTTTTAAGACATCACATCCCACTGCAGCCCATGTTTTAAGACATCACATCCCACTGCAGCCCATGTTTTGAGACATCACATCCTCACTGCAGAATATTCAATCATGTTTATTTTTGTTGCTTCCAACAAAACATTTAATTTACTTCCAGCTAGTACTTTTTTCATGTAGTTTTGTCATTATCTTCATGTAACATCCAACCCTGTTTTATCAATGGAAAAAGGCTTCTGTAGTATTCAGAGTGATAAGTGCTTTACATTCATACTATATTAGACAGACATATTTCCTTTAGAGAGACAATCAAGCATAACTAAAGAATTTGGACGTGTGCACATTTAAAACCAGTCTGATGTAGAAACTATCCCAGGTAGATTCATTATTAAAGTCTGTGGTATTCTATAGTCTGTGTTTTTTGCTAGTGAAGTGCTTCAATAGTCTACCTTTGGGCATTTAATGCAATACTAGTTCAATTAAACGTGAACACACACACACACACACACACACACACACACACACGCACACACACACACACAATAAAGTGCTGTATCTAGTGTAATAGCGCCTGTCGATGACGTTCACTCTACGTTCATTTGCTTTCCTAAATGATGACAATTCATTCATGTAACATTTACCCCTGAATTGATCCAGATACTACAGTATTCCAAAAGTAATTTATTTAATGTCCAAAAATATTTTCTTTGTAAGGATTTACCCATCTGACTCTGAAATGAATTTAGACCACTTGTGTTTTATTTATTTATTTTGTATTGTATTTATTTTTATTTATTTCACCCTCTTTAGTTTCTGAACAAGAAACACATCTCTCATGGTCGGGTCTGGGGACTTCAATGTTACACGTCTTTATATTTGACATACATGAGACCCCCTTTCTGATTTTGAAGTAGGATAGCATAGAAAAATGGGTTAAAATGTCTAATCAACTAGTTTTCTTTTGTATAAAAATGACCAAGTGTCTTTATAATCACGTTTATAAAATAAATAAATTTTGATTTGATATGTAAACCTGGTTACCGTGTCGTTTCAAGCCTCTCCATAAGTCTTCATGTAGCTGTAATACAGTAGTTATATACTCCCCTACATATTTATTTGGACAGTGAAGCTAAAACAAATTGCTTATATGAGGCGACAGTACAGAATGTCATCTTTTATTTGAAGTTTTTTTTTTAACATTTTGATACTGTTTAGAAAGGCATGCATTTTATGTACTGTATCTAGTCCCTCCATTTGAAGGTGTCATAAGTATTTGGACAAATTCACTTAAAAAGTGTTACATTCTGTCAAAAGAATGAATGGTCAATAATGTATTGTGTCATTTTGGAGTGACTTTTATTGTAAATGAGAGTAGAATATGTTTCTGAACACTACTACATTAATAATGTGTATGCTATCATGATTATGGAGAATCATGAACGAATCATGAACGAATCATGAATGAATCGCGAATGAATCGCGAACGAATCATGAACGAATCATGAACGAATCTCGCTCATCGTTATTCATGATTTATTCATGATTCATTCATGATTATCTGTTTATTTTTATCTTTTATTTTACCTTTATTTAACAAGGCAAGTCTGTTAAGATCAAATTCTTATTTAAAATGACGGCCTACACAGGCCAAATCTGGACGACGCTGGGCCAATTGTGTGCAGCCCTATGGGACTCCCAATCACGGCCGGTTGTGATACAGCCTGGAATCGAACCAGAGGTGTATGTAGTGATGCCTCTAGCGCTGAGATGCAGTGCCTTAGACCGCTGCGCCACTCGGGAGCAAAAAAATCATGTTAGCATCCACATGAATGTATTTTCAGAAACATGTTCTATTCTTTCAATAGAAGTGAACAAAATGACACAATACATTATTTACCATACATTTCTATTGGCCACAACACAATCTGAAACGCAACCAAAACAAACATCAAACGCATATAAACAAGTTAGTAGAGACACAAGATTGAAGATTGAGTCATTGTGTGATAGGAATATGGGATCAAATACTAAACTGTTGACAAAAATGTAATAACACTTGAAGTGAATTTGTACAAATACTTATGACACCTTTCAAATGGGAGGAACAAGATACATGAAGTACTTTCATTTCTAAACGGTTTATAAACAGATATGTATGAACGTGGTACCTTCTGTACTGTCGGTTCATATAAAACAGTTCATCTATAGAGACAAATTAGAAGTAATAGTTTCACTGTCCAGATAAGTAGGTAAGGGAGCGTAGCTGTTGCCGGGGTGAAAAAAAACTGTCCGACCGTTCTGTTATATAATTAATTCCACTTGCTCTGAGAAAAAATGTTGTAAATTAGACATATTTATATTGTAAGATACAGTTCTGTTTTTATAGTAGCCTGATGAATTATTATCAGCATTCAATTATGTTTTTACTAAAATTGTGTCAACAGAATGGTGTTGAAGTAAAATTAAATAAATTAAATCAGATATATTCCTACTTCTTGAGTCTCTTGTTTGAGAGTGTCTGTGTTGAGATGTGTCTGTGTTGAGATGTGTCTGTGTTGAGATGTGTCTGTGTTGAGATGTGTCTGTGTTGAGATGTGTCTGTGTTGAGATGTGTCTGTGTTGAGAAGTGTCTGTGTTGAGATGTGCTGTGTGAGATGTGTCTGTGTGAGATGTGTCTGTGTTGAGATGTGTCGTGTTGAGATGTGTCTGTGTGAGATGTGTCTGTGTGAGATGTGTCTGTGTGAGATGTGTCTGTGTGAGATGTGTCTGTGTTGAGTGTGTCTGTGTGAGATGTGTCTGTGTTGAGATGTGTCTGTGTTGAGATGTGTCTGTGTGAGATGTCTGTATGAGATGTGTCTGTGTTGAGATGTGTCTGTGTTGAGATGTGTCTGTGTGAGATGTGTCTGTGTGAGATGTGTCTGTGTGAGATGTGTCTGTGTGAGATGTGTCTGTGTTGAGATGTGTCTGTGTGAGATGTGTCTGTGTGAGATGTGTCTGTGTTGAGATGTGTCTGTGTTGAGATGAGTCTGTGTTGAGATGTGTCTGTGTTGAGATGTGTCTGTGTGAGATGTCTGTATGAGATGTGTCTGTGTTGAGATGTGTCTGTGTTGAGATGTGTCTGTGTGAGATGTGTCTGTGTGAGATGTGTCTGTGTGAGATGTGTCTGTGTTGAGATGTGTCTGTGTGAGATGTGTCTGTGTGAGATGTGTCTGTGTTGAGATGTGTCTGTGTTGAGATGAGTCTGTGTGAGATGTGTCTGTGTTGATATGTGGCAAGTCTGTTGAGATGTGTCTGTGTGAGATGTGTCTGTGTTGAGATGTGTCTGTTTGAGATGTGTCTGTGTGAGATGTGTCTGTGTGAGATGTGTCTGTGTTGAGATGTGTCTGTGTGAGATGTGTCTGTGCGAGATGTGTCTGTGTGAGATGTGTCTGTGTGAGATGTGTCTGTGCGAGATGTGTCTGTGTGAGATGTGTCTGTGTGAGATGTGTCTGTGTGAGATGTGTCTGTGTTGAGATGTGTCTGTGTGAGATGTGTCTGTGTTGAGATGTGTCTGTGTGAGATGTGTCTGTATGAGATGTGTCTGTGTTGAGATGTGTCTGTGTGAGATGTGTCTGTGTTGAGATGTGTCTGTGTGAGATGTGTGGGTGTGTGATGTGTCTGTGTTGAGATGTGTCTGTGTGAGATGTGTCTGTGTTGAGATGTGTCTGTGTTGAGATGTGTCTGTGTTGAGATGTGTCTGTGTTGAGATGTGTCTGTGTTGAGATGTGTCTGTGTGAGATGTGTCTGTGTTGAGATGTGTCTGTGTTGAGATGTGTCTGTGTGAGATGTGTCTGTGTTGAGATGTGTCTGTGTGAGATGTGTCTGTGTGAGATACGTGTGTGTGAGATGTGTCTGTGTTGAGATGTGTCTGTGTGAGATGTGTCTGTGTTGAGATGTGTCTGTGTGAGATGTGTCTGTGTGAGATGTGTCTGTGTGAGATGTGTCTGTATGAGATGTGTCTGAGTTGAGATGTGTCTGTGTGAGATGTGTCTGTGTTGAGATGTGTCTGTGTGAGATGTGTGGGTGTGTGATGTGTCTGTGTTGAGATGTGTCTGTGTTGAGATGTGTCTGTGTTGAGATGTGTCTGTGTTGAGATGTGTCTGTGTTGAGATGTGGCTGTGTTGAGATGTGTCTGTGTGAGATGTGTCTGTATGAGATGTGTCTGTGTTGAGATGTGTCTGTGTGAGATGTGTCTGTGTTGAGATGTGTCTGTGTGAGATGTGTGGGTGTGTGATGTGTCTGTGTTGAGATGTGTCTGTGTGAGATGTGTCTGTGTTGAGATGTGTCTGTGTTGAGATGTGTCTGTGTGAAATGTGTCTGTGTGAGATGTGTCTGTGTTGAGATGTGTCTGTGTTGAGATGTCTGTGTTGAGATTTGTCTGTGTGAGATGTGTCTGTGTTGAGATGTGTCCGTGTTGAGATGTGTCCGTGTGAGATGTGTCTGTTTGAGATGTGTCTGTGTTGAGATGTGTCTGTGTGAGATGTGTCTGTGTGAGATGTGTCTGTGTGAGATGTGTCTGTGTTGAGATGTGTCTGTGTTGAGATGTGTCTGTGTGAGATGTGTCTGTGTTGAGATGTGTCTGTGTTGAGATGTGTCTGTGTGAGATGTGTCTGTGTGAGATGTGTCTGTGTTGAGATGTGTCTGTGTTGAGATGTGTCTGTGTTGAGATGTGTCTGTGTTGAGATGTGTCTGTGTGAGATGTGTCTGTATGAGATGTGTCTGTGTTGAGATGTGTCTGTGTGAGATGTGTCTGTGTTGAGATGTGTCTGTATTGAGATGTGTCTGTGTGAGATGTGTCTGTGTGTGATGTGTCTGTGTTGAGATGTGTCTGTGTGAAATGTGTCTGTGTTGAGATGTGTCTGTGTTGAGATGTGTCTGTGTGAGATGTGTCTGTGTGAGATGTGTCTGTGTTGAGATGTGTCCGTGTTGAGATGTGTCCGTGTGAGATGTGTCTGTGTTGAGATATGTCTGTTTGAGATGTGTCTGTGTTGAGATGTGTCTGTGTGAGATGTGTCTGTGTGAGATGTGTCTGTGTTGAGATGTGTCTGTGTGAGATGTGTCTGTGTGAGATGTGTCTGTGTGAGATGTGTCTGTGTTGAGATGTGTCTGTGTGAGATGTGTCTGTGTGAGATGTGTCTGTGTGAGATGTGTCTGTGTTGAGATGTGTCTGTGTTGAGATGTGTCTGTGTTGAGATGTGTCTGTGTTGAGATGTGTCTGTGTGAGATGTGTCTGTATGAGATGTGTCTGTGTTGAGATGTGTCTGTGTGAGATGTGTCTGTGTTGAGATGTGTCTGTGTTGAGATGTGTCTGTGTTGAGATGTGTCTGTGTGAGATGTGTCTGTGTTGAGATGTGTCTGTGTTGAGATGTGTCTGTGTTGAGATGTGTCTGTGTTGAGATGTGTCTGTGTGAGATGTGTCTGTATGAGATGTGTCTGTGTTGAGATGTGTCTGTGTTGAGATGTGTCTGTGTGAGATGTGTCTGTGTGAGATGTGTCTGTGTTGAGATGTGTCTGTTTGAGATGTGTCTGTGTTGAGATGTGTCCGTGTGAGATGTGTCTGTGTTGAGATGTGTCTGTGTGAGATGTGTCTGTGTGAGATGTGTCTGTGTGAGATGTGTCCGTGTGAGATGTGTCCGTGTGAGATGTGTCCGTGTGAGATGTGTCTGTGTTGAGATGTGTCTGTGTGAGATGTGTCTGTGTTGAGATGTGTCTGTGTGAGATGTGTGGGTGTGTGATGTGTCTGTGTTGAGATGTGTCTGTGTGAGATGTGTCTGTGTTGAGATGTGTCTGTGTTGAGATGTGTCTGTGTTGAGATGTGTCTGTGTTGAGATGTGTCTGTGTGAGATGTGTCTGTGTTGAGATGTGTCTGTGTTGAGATGTGTCTGTGTGAGATGTGTCTGTGTTGAGATGTGTCTGTGTGAGATGTGTCTGTGTGAGATGTGTCTGTGTGAGATGTGTCTGTGTTGAGATGTGTCTGTGTGAGATGTGTCTGTGTTGAGATGTGTCTGTGTGAGATGTGTCTGTGTGAGATGTGTCTGTATGAGATGTGTCTGTGTTGAGATGTGTCTGTGTGAGATGTGTCTGTGTTGAGATGTGTCTGTGTGAGATGTGTGGGTGTGTGATGTGTCTGTGTTGAGATGTGTCTGTGTGAGATGTGTCTGTGTTGAGATGTGTCTGTGTTGAGATGTGTCTGTGTTGAGATGTGTCTGTGTTGAGATGTGTCTGTGTGAGATGTGTCTGTATGAGATGTGTCTGTGTTGAGATGTGTCTGTGTGAGATGTGTCTGTGTTGAGATGTGTCTGTGTGAGATGTGTGGGTGTGTGATGTGTCTGTGTTGAGATGTGTCTGTGTGAGATGTGTCTGTGTTGAGATGTGTCTGTGTTGAGATGTGTCTGTGTGAAATGTGTCTGTGTGAGATGTGTCTGTGTTGAGATGTGTCTGTGTTGAGATGTCTGTGTTGAGATTTGTCTGTGTGAGATGTGTCTGTGTTGAGATGTGTCCGTGTTGAGATGTGTCCGTGTGAGATGTGTCTGTGTTGAGATGTGTCTGTTTGAGATGTGTCTGTGTTGAGATGTGTCTGTGTGAGATGTGTCTGTGTGAGATGTGTCTGTGTTGAGATGTGTCTGTGTGAGATGTGTCTGTGTTGAGATGTGTCTGTGTGAGATGTGTCTGTGTTGAGATGTGTCTGTGTGAGATGTGTCTGTGTGAGATGTGTCTGTGTTGAGATGTGTCTGTGTTGAGATGTGTCTGTGTTGAGATGTGTCTGTGTTGAGATGTGTCTGTGTGAGATGTGTCTGTATGAGATGTGTCTGTGTTGAGATGTGTCTGTGTGAGATGTGTCTGTGTTGAGATGCGTCTGTATTGAGATGTGTCTGTGTGAGATGTGTCTGTGTGTGATGTGTCTGTGTTGAGATGTGTCTGTGTGAGATGTGTCTGTGTTGAGATGTGTCTGTGTTGAGATGTGTCTGTGTGAGATGTGTCTGTGTGAGATGTGTCTGTGTGAGATGTGTCTGTGTTGAGATGTGTCTGTGTGAGATGTGTCTGTATGAGATGTGTCTGTGTTGAGATGTGTCTGTGTGAGATGTGTCTGTGTTGAGATGTGTCTGTGTTGAGATGTGTCTGTGTGAGATGTGTCTGTGTGAGATGTGTCTGTGTTGAGATGTGTCTGAGTTGAGATGTGTCTGTGTTGAGATGTGTCTGTGTGAGATGTGTCTGTGTGAGATGTGTCTGTGTTGAGATGTGTCTGTGTGAGATGTGTCTGTGTTGAGATGTGTCTGTGTGAGATGTGTCTGTGTTGAGATGTGTCTGTGTGAGATGTGTCTGTGTGAGATGTGTCTGTGTTGAGATGTGTCTGTGTTGAGATGTGTCTGTGTTGAGATGTGTCTGTGTTGAGATGTGTCTGTGTGAGATGTGTCTGTATGAGATGTGTCTGTGTTGAGATGTGTCTGTGTGAGATGTGTCTGTGTTGAGATGCATCTGTATTGAGATGTGTCTGTGTGAGATGTGTCTGTGTGTGATGTGTCTGTGTTGAGATGTGTCTGTGTGAGATGTGTCTGTGTTGAGATGTGTCTGTGTTGAGATGTGTCTGTGTGAGATGTGTCTGTGTGAGATGTGTCTGTGTTGAGATGTGTCTGTGTGAGATGTGTCTGTGTTGAGATGTGTCTGTGTTGAGATGTGTCTGTGTGAGATGTGTCTGTGTTGAGATGTGTCTGTGTTGAGATGTGTCTGTGTGAGATGTGTCTGTGTTGAGATGTGTCTGTGTTGAGATGTGTCTGTGTGAGATGTGTCTGTATGAGATGTGTCTGTGTTGAGATGTGTCTGTGTTGAGATGTGTCTGTGTGAGATGTGTCTGTGTGAGATGTGTCTGTGTTGAGATGTGTCTGTTTGAGATGTGTCTGTGTTGAGATGTGTCTGTGTGAGATGTGTCCGTGTGAGATGTGTCTGTGTTGAGATGTGTCTGTGTGAGATGTGTCCGTGTGAGATGTGTCCGTGTGAGATGTGTCCGTGTGAGATGTGTCCGTGTGAGATGTGTCTGTGTTGAGATGTGTCTGTGTGAGATGTGTCTGTGTTGAGATGTGTCTGTGTGAGATGTGTCTGTGTTGAGATGTGTCTGTGTTGAGATGTGTCTGTGTTGAGATGTGTCTGTGTGAGATGTGTCTGTGTTGAGATGTGTCTGTGTTGAGATGTGTCTGTGTGAGATGTGTCTGTGTTGAGATGTGTCTGTGTTGAGATGTGTCTGTGTGAGATGTGTCTGTATGAGATGTGTCTGTGTTGAGATGTGTCTGTGTTGAGATGTGTCTGTGTGAGATGTGTCTGTGTTGAGATGTGTCTGTGTGAGATGTGTCTGTATGAGATGTGTCTGTGTTGAGATGTGTCTGTGTTGAGATGTGTCTGTGTGAGATGTGTCTGTGTTGAGATGTGTCTGTTTTGAGATGTGTCTGTGTGAGATGTGTCTGTGTGAGATGTGTCTGTGTTGAGATGTGTCTGTTTGAGATGTGTCTGTGTTGAGATGTGTCTGTGTGAGATGTGTCCGTGTGAGATGTGTCTGTGTTGAGATGTGTCTGTGTGAGATGTGTCTGTGTGAGATGTGTCCGTGTGAGATGTGTCCGTGTGAGATGTGTCCGTGTGAGATGTGTCCGTGTTGAGATGTGTCTGTGTGAGATGTGTCTGTGTGAGATGTGTCTGTGTGAGATGTGTCTGTGTTGAGATGTGTCTGTGTTGAGATGTGTCTGTGTTGAGATGTGTCTGTGTTGAGATGTGTCTGTATGAGATGTGTCTGTGTTGAGATGTGTCTGTGTTGAGATGTGTCTGTGTTGAGATGTGTCTGTGTTGAGATGTGTCTGTGTGAGATGTGTCTGTGTGAGATGTGTCTGTGTGAGATGTGTCTGTGTTGAGATGTGTCTGTGTTGAGATGTGTCTGTGTTGAGATGTGTCTGTGTGAGATGTGTCTGTGTGAGATGTGTCTGTGTTGAGATGTGTCTGTTTGAGATGTGTCTGTGTTGAGATGTGTCTGTGTGAGATGTGTCTGTGTGAGATGTGTCTGTGTTGAGATGTGTCTGTGTGAGATGTGTCTGTGTTGAGATGTGTCTGTGTGAGATGTGTCTGTGTGAGATGTGTCTGTGTTGAGATGTGTCTGTGTTGAGATGTGTCTGTGTTGAGATGTGTCTGTGTGAGATGTGTCTGTGTGAGATGTGTCCGTGTGAGATGTGTCCGTGTGAGATGTGTCCGTGTGAGATGTGTCCGTGTTGAGATGTGTCTGTGTGAGATGTGTCTGTGTGAGATGTGTCTGTGTGAGATGTGTCTGTGTTGAGATGTGTCTGTGTTGAGATGTGTCTGTGTTGAGATGTGTCTGTGTTGAGATGTGTCTGTATGAGATGTGTCTGTGTTGAGATGTGTCTGTGTTGAGATGTGTCTGTGTTGAGATGTGTCTGTGTTGAGATGTGTCTGTGTGAGATGTGTCTGTGTGAGATGTGTCTGTGTGAGATGTGTCTGTGTTGAGATGTGTCTGTGTTGAGATGTGTCTGTGTTGAGATGTGTCTGTGTGAGATGTGTCTGTGTGAGATGTGTCTGTGTTGAGATGTGTCTGTTTGAGATGTGTCTGTGTTGAGATGTGTCTGTGTGAGATGTGTCTGTGTGAGATGTGTCTGTGTTGAGATGTGTCTGTGTGAGATGTGTCTGTGTTGAGATGTGTCTGTGTGAGATGTGTCTGTGTGAGATGTGTCTGTGTTGAGATGTGTCTGTGTTGAGATGTGTCTGTGTTGAGATGTGTCTGTGTGAGATGTGTCTGTATGAGATGTGTCTTTATGAGATGTGTCTTTATGAGATGTGTCTGTGTTGAGATGTGTCTGTATGAGATGTGTCTGTGTTGAGATGTGTCTGTATGAGATGTGTCTGTGTGCGATGTGTCTGTATGTACCCTCTGTACCGAGTATAAATTACTACAGCAGCATCTTTGTCAAGTTGAGTGGAAATCTTTCTACACAGAGGCATTAACAGAAAAGCTGTTTGTGGGGTTGTAAGACGGAGGCAATTTGTCTTGGAGATATAATGCTGTTGAATATTTCATCTAAAGAGTTGTTGAGGGGAGAATTACAACAAAAAAAAAGTGATGGTGGATATGTGGAGTAACACAAATTTAGTCCGTCTATTTTACAATGAGATGCATTAAATCTCCCACAGCCAAGGCTTGTCAAACACCCCACATGCTTTTCAACAGCTACATGACCTCTAGAGCTCTACAGCTGTCGAGTAAATGGCCACTTTCACATCTCTCGTGTTCGTCTATTGAGTGACTTGAAGGATTGTGTCAGGCTAAAGTTAAAAGTAAAATACATTATTACAAGGTCCCAATACACTTCACAGGGGGAATACATACATAAGTTAAGGTAGAGCTACAGAGCGATATTTTCCTAGTTGTATCACCGTCTGACTGACCACTGCGATGACAGTTTACAGCCGCTGAGGCATTACAGCTGTAGGGGGAGTGCCCCCCCACCCACACCCCCCTTTTGAAGACCACCGGATCAGATTCCTAAACGGAAGTCAGTCGGGGTCTCAACTTACTGTTGCGACTTCGAATAGTAAAATACACCAAGGTGCAATTTCTAAATGTCTTTGTGCATCAGCAGTTCTACTCTCGTTATGTCAGTCACTGATAGTCAGTCAATTAGCCCGTGTCAGCAAATGTTTTTTACATTTTTATTTTTAATTGCTAAGTTAATTTAGCAACCAGCTATCTAAACTTGTTATCGTGGCCGAGGGGCCTTCATTGATTTTGTTAGTCAGTCTCACTCAGATGTCATATTAAAAACTGCAAACATTGGTGGTTTACTCCTCTCCAATCCTTGCATTAGAGTACGGATGTTGATGCAGCTAAAACATTTGTTGTTTCTTAACACGCATACTGCCGTGCTCCACACTCGTATGCTCTGAGTGCATTCTCCCAGGACGTTCTCTTGAGTACGAGAGTGTGGAGAACACATAAAACATTCCATCTGAGCAGCATCTCCCTCTACTGTATTACCTCACGCTGAGCAGCACCTCCCTCTACTGTATTACCTCACGCTGAGCAGCACCTCCCTCTACTGTATTACCTCACGCTGAGCAGCACCTCCCTCTACTGTATTACCTCACGCTGAGCAGCACTCCCTCTACTGTATTACCTCACGCTGAGCAGCACCTCCCGCTACTGTATTACCTCACGCTGAGCAGCACTCCCTCTACTGTATTACCTCACGCTGAGCAGCACTCCCTCTACTGTATTACCTCACGCTGAGCAGCACCTCCCCCTACTGTATTACCTCACGCTGAGCAGCACCTCCCTCTACTGTATTACCTCACGCTGAGCAGCACCTCCTTCTACTGTATTACCTCACGCTGAGCAGCACCTCCCTCTACTGTATTACCTCACGCTGAGCAGCACCTCCCTCTACTGTATTACCTCACGCTGAGCAGCACTCCCCCTACTGTATTACCTCACGCTGAGCAGCACTCCCTCTACTGTATTACCTCACGCTGAGCAGTACTCCCCCTACTGTATTACCTCACGCTGAGCAGCACTCCCACTACTGTATTACCTCACGCTGAGCAGCACCTCCCTCTACTGTATTACCTCACGCTGAGCAGCACCTCCCCCTACTGTATTACCTCACGCTGAGCAGCACCTCCCTCTACTGTATTACCTCACGCTGAGCAGCACTCCCCCTACTGTATTACCTCACGCTGAGCAGCACTCCCTCTACTGTATTACCTCACGCTGAGCAGCACTCCCTCTACTGTATTACCTCACGCTGAGCAGCACTCCCTCTACTGTATTACCTCACGCTGAGCAGCACCTCCCCCTACTGTATTACCTCACGCTGAGCAGCACCTCCCTCTACTGTATTACCTCACGCTGAGCAGCACCTCCTTCTACTGTATTCCCTCACGCTGAGCAGCACTCCCCCTACTGTATTACCTCACGCTGAGCAGCACTCCCTCTACTGTATTACCTCACGCTGAGCAGCACCTCCCTCTACTGTATTACCTCACGCTGAGCAGCACCTCCCTCTACTGTATTACCTCACGCTGAGCAGCACTCCCCCTACTGTATTACCTCACGCTGAGCAGCACTCCCTCTACTGTATTACCTCACGCTGAGCAGCACTCCCCCTACTGTATTACCTCACGCTGAGCAGCACCTCCCTCTACTGTATTACCTCACGCTGAGCAGCACTCCCCCTACTGTATTACCTCACGCTGAGCAGCACTCCCTCTACTGTATTACCTCACGCTGAGCAGCACCTCCCTCTACTGTATTACCTCACGCTGAGCAGCACTCCCCCATACTGTATTACCTCACGCTGAGCAGCACTCCCTCTACTGTATTACCCCACGCTGAGCAGCACTCCCCCCTACTGTATTACCTCACGCTGAGCAGCACTCCCCCTACTGTAGTACGTCACGCTGAGCAGCACTCCCTCTACTGTATTACCTCACGCAGCACCTCCCCTTACTGTATTACCTCACGCTGAGCAGCACTCCCTCTACTGTATTACCTCACGCTGAGCAGCACCTCCCTCTACTGTATTACCTCACGCTGAGCAGCACTCCCTCTACTGTATTACCTCACGCTGAGCAGCAGGTCCCGTGTGGCTCAGTTGGTAGAGCCTGGTGTTTGCAACGCCAGGGTTGTGGGTTCGATTCCCACAGGGGACCAGTACGGGGGAAAAAAATTATGAAATGTATCCATTCACTACTGTAAGTCGCTCTGGATAAGAGCGTCTGGTAAATTACTAAAATGTAAAAATGTAAAATGTACTGTATTACCTCACGCTGAGCAGCACTCCCTCTACTGTATTACCTCACGCTGAGCAGCACTCCCTCTACTGTATTACCTCACGCTGAGCAGCACCTCCCCCTACTGTATTACCTCACGCTGAGCAGCACCTCCCTCTACTGTATTACCTCACGCTGAGCAGCACCTCCTTCTACTGTATTACCTCACGCTGAGTAGCACTCCCCCTACTGTATTACCTCACGCTGAGCAGCACTCCCACTACTGTATTACCTCACGCTGAGCAGCACCTCCCTCTACTGTATTACCTCACGCTGAGCAGCACCTCCCCCTACTGTATTACCTCACGCTGAGCAGCACCTCCCTCTACTGTATTACCTCACGCTGAGCAGCACTCCCCCTACTGTATTACCTCACGCTGAGCAGCACTCCCTCTACTGTATTACCTCACGCTGAGCAGCACTCCCTCTACTGTATTACCTCACGCTGAGCAGCACTCCCTCTACTGTATTACCTCACGCTGAGCAGCACCTCCCCCTACTGTATTACCTCACGCTGAGCAGCACCTCCCTCTACTGTATTACCTCACGCTGAGCAGCACCTCCTTCTACTGTATTACCTCACGCTGAGCAGCACTCCCCCTACTGTATTACCTCACGCTGAGCAGCACTCCCTCTACTGTATTACCTCACGCTGAGCAGCACCTCCCTCTACTGTATTACCTCACGCTGAGCAGCACCTCCCTCTACTGTATTACCTCACGCTGAGCAGCACTCCCCCTACTGTATTACCTCACGCTGAGCAGCACTCCCTCTACTGTATTACCTCACGCTGAGCAGCACTCCCCCTACTGTATTACCTCACGCTGAGCAGCACCTCCCTCTACTGTATTACCTCACGCTGAGCAGCACTCCCCCTACTGTATTACCTCACGCTGAGCAGCACTCCCTCTACTCTATTACCTCACGCTGAGCAGCACCTCCCTCTACTGTATTACCTCACGCTGAGCAGCACTCCCCCATACTGTATTACCTCACGCTGAGCAGCACTCCCTCTACTGTATTACCCCACGCTGAGCAGCACTCCCCCCTACTGTATTACCTCACGCTGAGCAGCACTCCCCCTACTGTAGTACGTCACGCTGAGCAGCACTCCCTCTACTGTATTACCTCACGCAGCACCTCCCCTTACTGTATTACCTCACGCTGAGCAGCACTCCCTCTACTGTATTACCTCACGCTGAGCAGCACCTCCCTCTACTGTATTACCTCACGCTGAGCAGCACTCCCTCTACTGTATTACCTCACGCTGAGCAGCAGGTCCCGTGTGGCTCAGTTGGTAGAGCCTGGTGTTTGCAACGCCAGGGTTGTGGGTTCGATTCCCACGGGGGACCAGTGCGGGGGAAAAAAATTATGAAATGTATCCATTCACTACTGTAAGTCGCTCTGGATAAGAGCGTCTGCTAAATGACTAAAATGTAAAAATGTAAAATGTACTGTATTACCTCACGCTGAGCAGCACTCCCTCTACTGTATTACCTCACGCTGAGCAGCACTCCCTCTACTGTATTACCTCACGCTGAGCAGCACTCCCTCTACTGTACTACCTCACTCTGCACCTCCCCATTCACTGAACCTTCTTCCAGCCAGGACAATGGCAACAAAATACGAAACTATATATACACAAAGAAAAACTTTTTATTTTTTCAGTATCAGCAAGATATGTGAATAGTAAAAATCTAGCTATCCAGGCAAAAACAGGAAAAATGTTTTATGTAAGTTAGATACAAGCCCACCCAACCAACTACCTACCTCATCCCCATAAGTGTCTGCTCTTTTGCACACCAGTATTTCTACTTGCACATCCTCATCTGCACATATACCAATCCAGTGTAAATTGCTAAATTGAAATTACTTCACCACCATTGGCCTGTGTATTGCCTTACCTCCTTACTTCATTTGCACACACTATATTTAGACTTCTCTATTGTGCTATTGACTGTACGTTTGTTTATGTGTAACTCCGTGTTGTTGTTTTTGTCGCACTGCTTTGCTTTATCTTGGCCAGGTCGCAGTTGTAAATGAGAACTTGTTCTCAACTAGCCTACCTGGTTAAATAAAGGTGAAAAGATGTACATTATTTTGTGGGTAGCTACAAATTCTTCGTGGCTAGCCAGTCAGCTTTATTGACTGGACAACGGAAACAGATGAAACAAAATACGCACAAAGCAACCGCTTTACTTCATAATAACTATCAACTAACTTATGTATGAATCATAATAATGTATGACCTACAAAATAGGAAAAATGCCAAGGGGGGGTGAATACTTTCGCAAGCCACTGTGAAACTAATATTTAGCAAGATAGATGTCAATTCTTCGTGGGTAGCTGGCTGCCAATACCTGGCTTGCTGATAGTAGAAGCTAGCCTGTTAGCCCTATTGACTTATTATGTCCTAGCAAACTACGGTACGTAAACATGCCAAAATTAAGACAGCATGTACAGTACTTATTAACGTATCAAGATACAATATTGTAGTCAGGCAACATATGAGATGTGAATATGAATCATTTTGTTCCCGAAATCGGAGTGTATTTTCTCTCGTGTCAGCGCAAATAATTGATTTAAAATAATTGTCATATTTCTATGCATACTTTCTGTTGAAGCTTGCATTGATGCATGCTTGAAAATATGTACAAACGGAGTACGCATTCGAGAAGTGCCCCTGCCTGCTCTGTTCCGCATACTTTGATTTGGACTCATACTCCGACCCTCTCGTGCTCCTTATGTGTGTACATTTTGAGAACACTCTCTTTTCTGCCACACCTCCTTTTCTCTCTGATCCAGCAACAGATGGTTAAGCCTTAGTCATCTCTCAGTGAGAGGGAGGGTTTTCGTTCACACCTCTCTCTCTGTGTCTCTCTCTCTCTCTCTCTCTTTCAGTGGTTGTCTCTCTCTCTCTATCTCTTCCCCTCCCTCTTTCTTCCTCCCTCTCTTTCAGTGTTTGTCTCTTTATTTTCCTCTCTCTCTCTTCCCCTCTCTCTCTCTCTTCCCCTCTCTCTCTCTTTCTCTCTCTCTCTCTTCCCCGCTCTCTCTCTCTCTTCCCCTCTCTGTCTCTTTCTCTCTCTCTTCCGCTCTCTCTCTCTTCCTCTCTCTCTCTTCCCCTCTCTCTCTTTCAGTGTTTGTCTCTCTCTATTCCCTTCCTCACTCTCTTCCCCTCTCTCTCTTTCAGTGTTTGTCTCTCTCTATTCCCTTTCTCTCTCTCTTCCCCTCTCTCTCTCTTCCCATCTCTCTCTCTCTCTCTCTCTCCCCCTCTCTCTTTTTCAGTGTTTGTCTCTCTCTCTTCCCCTCTCTCTCTTTCACTGTTTCTCTCTCTTTCTCTCTTCCCTCTCTCTCTTCCCTCTCTCTCTCTCTCTTCCCCTCTCGTTCTCTCTTTCTCCTTCCCCCTCTCTCTCTCTCGCTCTTCCCCTCTCTCTCTTTCAGTGTTTGTCTCTCTCTCTTCCCCTCTCTCTTTCAATGTCTCTCTCTCTCTCTCTCTCTCTCTCTCTCTCTCACCACCTCTATCTCTCTCTCTCTCTCTCTCTACCCCTCTCTCTCTTTCAGTGTTTGTCTCTCTCTAGGATTATTCACAGTTTGTGAGGTCACTCACCACCTGTTTCGATATTTCCTCAGTTCCTCCGGAGATCTTGGACCTGATACATGGCTCTAGAACTCCCACACCAGTGTCTCTCTACACCTAGCTGCCCACCAGGCAAAAACACTTCCTGTGGCTCTCACACCTGCTGTTAGAATGGATCATTTTAATTTATAATAAAAGTACCTCAGTCACTGATAACAACACATTTTAGTTTGTTCATTAGGGGTGAAATTCAGATCTGAGTTAAACGTAATTCCCATTTTATGCACTTATCTCTCTATGCATATTCTGACCTTGAACATAAGCATGATAATATCATGCTGTTCACCCGCTACTCGTTGGGGGTGGAGATCAAAGAAATGAAGGTGTGTCTACAGACACTCTGTATTCTGACCTTGACTTAATTCCCTCATAATTCTACGACCTTTACGTGCGATGAAAGGAGGAAGATGGCGCCGACGGAGATGGCAGCATCGCGACTAGCTCTTAGAAAACTTGGCAATATTTCCTTTTTTTCTGTACAGTTTTTTACATTATTAGCTCAGGAAATGCTTTGTGTCATTACATATAGCCGGGAAGAACTATTGGATAATAGAGCGGCAGTAACTCACCAGAACTACCAGCATTACGACAAGGAATACGACATCCCTGGAGCAGATCCTTTGTTCACTCTCCCCAGAGCAATTTAATTAACTTATTCCGGAGGCCGACCGAAAACATCGCCGGCGGAGGTGAGGCACTCGAGGCAGCCTGCTGGTTCGACTTAGTAGGAGCGCACACCACCCACCGCTTCCGAGTATATTACTCGCTAATGTTCAATCTTTGGATAACAAAGTTGATGAGCTTAGAGCAAGGATTTCTTTCCAGAGAGACATCGGGGCCTGTAACATACTTTGTTTCATGGAAACATGGCTCTCTCGGGATACTTTGTCGGAGTCAGTAAAGCCAGCAGGATTCTCAGTACATCTCTCAGACAGGAATAAATATCTCTCCGGGAAGCAGAAGGGTGGTGTTTCATGATTAACTGCTCATGGTGTAATTCTGGGAACATACAGGAACTGAAGTCATTTTCTTCAACCGAACTAGAATACCTCACAATTAAATGCCGACCATATTATCTCCCAAGAGAATTCTCCTCCATCATCGCCACGGCCGTTTACATCCCCACCTCAAGCCGAAACCTCGTCGGCCCTCAAAGAACTTCACTGGACTTTATGCAAACCGGAGGCTGCATTTATTGTAGCTGGGGATTTTAACAAGGCCAATCTGAGCACTATACTGCTGAAATTCTTTCAACATATTGATTGTCCTACTCGCACTACTAAGACTCTCGACCATTGCTATTCATATTTCAGGGATGCTTACAAGGCCCTTCCCCGCCCTCCTTCCGTCTTGCTCCTCCTGTCCTATAGGCAGAAACTCAAACAGGAAGGGCCCGTGCTTCGTACTATTCAACACTGGTCTAACCAATCAGAATCCACGCTTCATGATTGTTTTGATCACATGGACTGGGATATGTTCTGGGTAGTGTGCGAAAATAATCTAGACACATACACGGATACGGGGACAGAGTTCATAAGGAAGTGTGTTGGAGATGTACCCACTGTGACTATTTAACCTACCCTAACCAGAAACCGTGGATAAATGGAAGCATTCGTGTGAAACTGAAAGCGTGAACCACCTCATTTAACAATGGGAAGGAGACTGGTAATATGGCAGAATATAAACAGTGTAGTTATTAACTCCGCAAGGCAATCAAACAAGTATAGAGATAAAGTGGAGTCGCAATTCAACAGCTCAGACTTGTGACGTATGTGGCAGGGAATACAGACAATCATGGACTATATAAGGAAAACCAGCCACGTCGCCGAGACCGACGTCTTGCTTCCAGACAGGCTAAACACATACTTTGAACAGTGCCACCGACGCGGTCCGCTACCAAGGACAGTGGGCTCTCCCTCTCCGTGGCCGACGTGAGTAAAACATGTAAACGTGTTAACCCTCGCAAGGCTGCCGGTCCAGACGGCATCCTTAGCCACGTCCTCAGAGCATGCACAGACCAGATGGCCGGTGTGTTTACGGGCATATTCAATCTCTCCCTATACCAGTCTACTGTCCTCACATGCTTCAAGATGGCCACCATTGTTCCTGTACCCAAGAAGGCAAAGGCAACTGAACTTAACGACCATCGCCCTGCAGCCCTCACCTCTGTCATCATTAAGTGCTTTGAGAGACTAGTCAAAGTTCATATCACCTCTACCTTACCTGCCACCATAGACCCGTTTCAATTTGCTTACCGCTCCAATAGATCCATAGACGATGAAATCGCCATCTCTCTGCACAATGCCCTATCCCATCTGGACAAGAGGAATACCTACTGTGGCTTGCGAAAGTTTTCAATTGTGGTTGCCTTACAACCTGGAATTAAAATAGATTTTGGGGAGTTTGTGTCATTTGATTTACACAACATGCCTACTACTTTGAAGTGAAACACACAAGAAATAAGACAAAAAAAAACTGAAAACTTGAGCATGCATAACTATTCACCCCCCCCCACCCAAAGTCAATACTTTGTAGAGCCACCTTTTCAGTAATTACAGCTCCAAGTCTCTTGCGGTATGTCTCTATAAGCTTGGCACATCTAGCCACTGGGATTTTTGCCTATTCTTCAAGGCAAAACTGCTCCAGCTCCTTCAAGTTGGATGGGTTCTGCTGGTGTACAGCAATCTTTAATTTTAAGTCATACCACAGATTCTCAATTGGATTGAGGTCTGGGCCATTCCAAGACATTTAAATGTTTCCCCTTAAATCACTTGAGTGTTGCTTTAGAATTATGCTTAGGGTCATTGTCCTACTGGAAGGTGAACCTCCGTCCCAGTCTCAAATCTCTGGCAGACTGAAACAGGTTTCCCTCAAGACTTTCCCTTTATTTAGCGGCATCCATCATTCCTTAAATTCTGAACAGTTTCACAGTCCCTGCCGATGAAAAACATTGATCTGTACTTCTCCACAACTCTGTCCCTGACCTGTTTGGAGCGCTCCTTGGTCTTCATGGTGCCGCTTGCTTGGTGGTGCCCCTTGCGTAGTGGTGTTGCAGACTCTGGGGCCTTTCAGAACAGTTGTATGTATATATACTGAGATCATGTGAGAGATCATGTGAAACTTAGATTGCACACAGGTGGACTTTATTTAACTAATTATGTGACCTCTGAAGGTAATTGGTTGCACAAGATCTTATTTAGGGGCTTCATAATAAAGGGGATGAACACATATGCACGTACCACTTTTCCGTTTTAGATTTTTTTGAATTTTTTGAAACAAGTTCTTTTTTAAATTTCGCTTCACAAATTAGGACTATTTTGTGTATGTCTATTACATGAAATCCAAATAAAAATCCATTTAAATTACAGGTTGTAATGCAACAAAATAGGAAAAACGCCAAGGGGGATGATTACTTTTGCAAGGCACCGTATGTAAGAATGCTGTTTATTGACTATAGCTCAGCATTCAACACCATTGTACCCTCCAAGCTCATCATTAAGGTCTAGGCCCTGGGTCTGAACCCTGCCCTGTGCAACTGGGTCCTGGACTTCCTGACGGGCCACACCCAGGTGGTGAAGGTAGGAAACATCACCTCCACTCCGTTGATCCTCAACACTGGGGCCCCACAAGGGTGCGTTCTCAGCCCTCTCCTGTACTCCCTGTTCACCCATGACTGCTTGGCCAAGCACGCCTCCAACTCAATCATCAAGTTTGCAGACGACATAACAGTATAGGATTGATTACCAACGATGACGAGACAGCCCACAGGGAGGAGGTGAGGGCTCTGGAAGTGTGGTGCCTGGAAAACAACCTCTCACTCAACATCAACAAAACAAAGGAGATGATCGTGGACTTCAGGAAACAGCAGAGGAAGCACCCCCCTATCCAAATCGAAGGGACAGCAGTGGACAAAGTGGAAAGTTTTAAGTTCCTGGGCGTACACATCACCGACAAACTGAAATGGACCACCCACACAGACAGTGTGGTGAAGAAGGTGCAACAGAGCCGCTTCAACCTCAGGAGGCTAAAGACATTTCTCTTGTCAAGTAAAACCCTCACCAATTTTTACAGATGCACAACTGAAAGCATCCTGTCGGGCTGTATCATCGCCTGTTACGGAAACTGCACCGCCCACAACCGCAAGGCTCTCCAGAGGGTGGTGCATTAACAGGGGCAAACTACCCGCCCTCCAGAACACCTACAGCACCCGATGTCACAGGAAGGCCAAAAAGATTATCTAGGACATCAACCACAAACGTGACCAGCAGTCATATGGCAGCAAACTGAAGCATATCAACATCACCATCTCCCACAGTGTAGTTGATTACAATGCTGGCCGTTTGACTCGAAAGGATGATGTTTGGAGACCCGAGCTATACCCTTCTGTAGCCAAGCGCAAAATGACCATATTGTTGTCAAACCTACCGAGTTGATTTCTAGAATGTTTTAATTATATGCCTGGCTTTTCACAGTATTTAAATAAATAATAATTGTATTATGATAAATATTAGGCACTATCGGTAGCCACCGTCAGTTATACCCACATACATGTACAACTGTCACTGACTTTAGTGTTAGTTTCCATTATCAATCAGTCAGATTGTTTGGTTTATAAATACATTTGATTGATTATTCATTTCCTTACATTTTGCATTATCAATCAATCAAATGTATAAATACATTTGATTAATTGGTTTATAAATACATTTGATTGATTGGTTTATAAATACATTTGTTTATTCCATTACTGTCACAGACTTCGTCGTCTGACGAAGAGAAATCATCAGACCGATATGCAGCTCATCTTCTTTTTATTAGAAGGAAAAAAATACTTATACAAAACAAACGACAAAAAAACTGTCCCGTAAGGTGCTCAGACTATACAAGAAAACAACCACCCATAAACACAAGAGAAAACGAACCCACTTAAATATGGCCTCCAATTAAAGGCATCGACAACCAGCTGCCTTTAATTGGAGGTCGTTCCAAAACCCCAACAAAGAAATAGAAAAACTAGATAAACACATAGAAATAAAAAACATAGAACGTCAACCAAAAACCCCGAAACACACTAAACAAACACCCCCCTGCCACGCCCTGACCAAACTACAATAACAAACAACCCCTTTTACTGGTCAGGACATGACAATTACATTGTTTAGTTTACCTTTCTTTCCTGTCACATTAGTGTGGTTGTTCCTGAGGATTGCTAGCAGCAATGAATCATATTAGGCTAACGTATAACAAGTTGGACAATAATTTGGGACTTCCTATATGAATCATTATTGGAACTCAGACCATACGTAGCAGTTTAAACCTGGAGCCTGGTGCACGGTCCACGACCAATGGAACCGCTGGACACAGTTCCCTCAGTAGTTGGGGTTAGAATACTGTTCAACCACTTCAGTACACTTTTCTCACCTTCCAATATTTCATGGATTGCAATATTGAATAAGACAACTTTCAGAATGAATAATACTATAGTATTTTTTTTATAGTATTATTTTTTTTGGACCAATATACTGAACAAAGATATAAACACAACATACAACAATTTCAAAGATTTTACTGAGTTACACTTCATATCTATGGATTTCACATAACTGGAAATATACATATGCATCTGTTGGTCACAGATACCTTTAAAAAAAAAAAGTAGGGGTGTGGATCAGAAAACCAGTCAGTATCTGGTGTGACCACCATTTGCCTCATGCAGAGCAACACATCTCCTTCGCATAAAGTTGATCCGGCTGTTGATTGTGGCCTGTGGAATATTGTTCCACTCTTCTTCATTGGCTTTGTGAAGTTGCTGGATTTTGGCAATAACTGGAACATGCTGTCGTCCATGTCGATCCAGAGCATCCCAAACATGCTCAATGGGTGACATGTCTGGTGAGTATGCAGGCCATGGAAGAACTGGGACATTTTTAGCTTCTGGAAATTGTGTACAGATCCTTGCGATATGGGGCTGTGCATTATTATGCTGAAACATGTGATGGCGGCAGATGAATGGCACGACAATCTGCCCCAGGATCTCGTCACGGTATCTCTGTGCATTCAAATTGCCATAGATAAATTGCAATTGTATTTGTTATTCACAACGTGGACATCAGCAAACCAGTCGCCCACACTACACCATACACGCTGTCTGCCATCTGCCCGGTACAGTTGAAACCGGGATTCATCCATGAAGAGCCCATTTCTCCAGCATGCCAGTGGCCATCGAAGGAGAGCATTCGCCCACTGAAGTAGGTTACAACGCCGAACTGCAGTCAGGTCAAGACCTTGGTAAAGACGACAAGCACGCAGATGAGCTTCCCTGAGATGGTTTCTGACAGTTTGTGCACAAATTCTTCAGTTGTCTAAACCCACAGTTTCATCTCAGAGCATCCTGCAGGTGAAGAAGCTGGATGTGGAGGTCTCAGGCTGGCTTGGTTGTGAGGCCGGTTGGACGTACTGCCAAATTCTCTAAAATGACGTTGGAGGCGGCTTATGATAGAGAAATTAACATTCAATTCTCTGACAACAGTTCTGACGGACATTTTTTGCAGTCAGCATGCCAATTGCACGCTCCCTCAAAACTTGAGACATCTGTGGCATTGTGTTGTGTAACAAAACTGCACATTTTAGAGTGGCCTTTTATTGTCCCCAGCACAAGGTGCACCTGTATAATGATCATTCTGTTTAATCAGCGTCTGATATGCCACACCTGTCAGGTGGATGGATTATCTTGGCAAAGGAGAAATGCTCACTAACAGGGATATAAACACATTTATGTATACAATTATAGAGAAATAAGCTTGTTGTGCATATGGAACATTTCTGGGATATTTTATTTCAGCAAATCAAACATGGGACCAACACTTAATATATTGTGTTTATATTTTTGTTCAGTTGTATGTTTTGTGTCAAGACTCTCCAAACCAGTTTTTTTATTATTATTCATAAATACTTTCCTAGCTCAAAAAAATATACACGATCAGAGTATATTTTTATATACCAATTGGTGCTGAAAAAGGAGATGAATATGTATGTTACATGGCTTTCTGTCATTGATACCTAATATTCTGAATTGTTCGCTCCCTACATTATATTCTAGTGAGCCTGTCACAAAAATTGTAATTAAAGGTACACCAAATTTAAAGGAATGGCTTTAGATAAATGTACTGAAAACCACATTGTATTGCACAATGCATCACCGGGGGCAAACTACCTGCCCTCCATGACACCTACAGCACCCGATGTCACAGGAAGGCCAAAAAGATCATCAAGGACAACAACCACCCGAGCCACTGCCTGTTCACACCGCTACCATCCAGAAGGTGAGGTCAGTACAGGTGCATCAAAGCTGGGACCGAGAGACTGAAAAATAGCTTCTATCTCAAGGCCATCTGACTGCTAAACAGCCATCACTAACACAGAGAGGCTGCTGCCTATATTGAGACCCAATCACTGGCCACTATAATAAATGAATCACTAGTCACTTTAAACAATGCCACTTTAATAATGTTTACATATCTTAAATTACTCATATCACATGTATGTACTGTATTTTATACCATCTATTTCACCTTGTCTATGCCGAACGGCCATCGCTCATCCATATATTTATATGTACATATTCTCATTCACCCCTTTAGATTGGTGTGTATTAGGTAGTTGTTGGGGAATTGTTAGATTACTAGTTAGATATTACTGCACTGTCAGAACTAGAAACACAAGCATTTCGCTACACTCGCATTAACATCTGCTAACCATGTGTATGTGACCAATTCAATTTGATTTGATTTGATTAATATTCCACGAGAAAATCTGTTTGCCAGCAAGTTGGAGGGTTTTCAGCGATTGAATTACATTTATTCAGCGAGCGCCAGGTAACCACACTTGCAAAGCCCATTACGCCACTTCATAAGGTAAGTCTGAATACAAACTACTGACGTGTGTAAGAAAAGCATGCGTAAGAACGCTGTACAAGTCTGAATCAGGCTCTAGGTGATTTCTGGTGAAAATAAAATAGCATAAAATACATCTTTAAATTTACATTTTTTGGTGACTACTATTTAACCTTTTATTTACATTTCCCGCTAGTTACATAAAACACATAACATTTAATATTTTCCCCTGGTTACATAAAATACCAAAAATGAAACATTTCCCCCCCCCCCCCCCCCCCCGCGGTTAGCTAAAACACAAAAATAATTCTACATTTTCTAAGCCGGCACTCCCAGTCTCTCTCTCTCTCTCTCTAGCTTCATAGAGCACATCTTGCCTCCAGACTCTTGGACCGTCTCCCTTCCAAACACCCACGTATGTACAGCACTGGTTCTCTAGCTCAAATTATACAGGCAGAGACAAACAAATACTTGAACAGATAAACAGAGCCTCTACAAACCAAGTCCTATCTAAAGCTTTTAAGATGTCCACTCTTCCACACAAAATGGAAGAGCTCTTGCTGATTGAACCCACATGTATTTATTGTATATTTATCAGTTAGTCATATATATGTACATCATGAATCCAACTTTTTGATCCTGCTGCTATTTATTGGTTGTGACTTGTCATTGTAATAAGGATTAGGAGGAGATTGAGATTGGTGCATTCGTTTTTGGCTTTTTTCCTTTCTGTTTGTTATCGCTATTTGTTGGACCTGACTAGATGGTAATCAGGAGGATACTGCTACATTTTGGTTCCTTCCTTTGTGTTTGTTGTTGTTGTTGTTGGTATTGTTGTTTTTGTTCTCCTCCAAGGTTAGCTCAGGGGTAAAGCAGAAACACAAACTGATGCAATGGAGCTCCAGCAGCAATAATAATATCACATTGCCAGAGTGTGAAGTCGCTAGCTGGCTGCTAAATTAAAGCTTAATTAACATTTCCTTTTTTGAGAGCGAGGTTTTATTACCAGACGAAGACGAGTCCCGGGGTGATTTCACAATCATTATTATAAAATGGCAGCAATGTCTCTCTTGTTCTCTGCTAGAAGAAGAGCAGCTGTGTTAAGGGGGCAATACACTTTAAAAGCAAGTCCTGTACCACTTATAAAAAAATGAACATTCTTGGTGAGTTGGCGTAGTTAACAGGCTTTGGTCTTCGAGGGTTGACTAGTGAAAAGTTATACTGGGTTTAAGTGTGTTTGCAACATACCTTAAACTGCTGAGACAATAAAGGAATACATTTAACTTTCTATCTTTTAAATGACAGTGACAACATTTATGTAAAAATCTGATATTTAATGGTAACACAGGACAACCTTGTTATTTACTTCAAAAACTTGGAATGATACTTTTCTTCACAGGATAGCCATCACGGGATAGCCATGCAGAAAATCTACTGTATTTATTGGTATTGGTAGTATTGGTAGTTTTCCTCAAGACAGATACTTCAGCAGCCTACTCAATTGCCTGCACGCTTGTGTCATGTCCACTGTAGCACAGAGAGACAATAAAGAGGTAAAAGTCTCTCAGTTAACGTTCTTGTGTTTTTTCCTCTATAACCCCGGATGGGTCTGAATTGCATTGCCAGTTCTCCTGTGCTATGAATTGCCTGGGTGTCTGTGGGGCTTGAATCCAAAATGGCACCCTATTCCCTATGTAGTGAACTACTTTTGACCAAACTCTGGTCAAAAGCAGTGCACACTATAAGGAATAGGGCGCAATTTAGGACAAAGACGGTGTCTCTGTGTCAGTACACTGGAGCTGCACTCCTTGTCCCCTCAGATACTTCTATTGAATCAGCTGTCATTGAATTACACACTCAACAACTCGCCTGTAGATAGCTTCTGTCAAATAAAGAGTTATGGCCTCGCAGTTTCTCTCTAGACTCATGTAAACTCTCTCTCTAAACTCCTGTAAACTCCCGTAAACTCTCTCTCTAAACTCCTGTAAACTCTTTATAATCTTTTAAACACTCTATAAAGAGAGAGGATATTCATCTCAGAGGACAGGATATGCACTTTCCATTTACTGTATGTTAACATCACTCACTATATCCAAACATTTTTATTAAACTGCCTTAAACTAGCTGAGAAGGCAAAGGATATTTAGGTCAACATCATTATTATATGCCTTATTAGAACCAGGAAATCATCTCACAACCTCTAGTACCCTATGTGACATATAACTAAAATAAAAGCTTAGGCGACATACAACTAACACTATAATGACGCCATGCTGTGTTGTGTAATGGGTCAAATTCTTGTACAGTACATTATTATCGATCTATAATAAATCAATTTCCTGTATCAGCATTGCTATACTTACTGTCATCCGTTGATATGCCAGACGCAATGACAGCTCAATTAGAAAACAGGATCAAAGGATGCAAGCTAAATAGACTTGTAGCATTAGCGAGTTACTTTAATAACACAGCGCTTTGATATCTTTTAAGCGATAAAATGTTTTGCCACTCTGGTGTAATTTGATTATGACTATTTGTTAGCTTGTGTCCCAAATAACAACCCTATTCTCTATATGGTGTGCTACTTTTTTTGAGCAGATCTCTATCAGCCCTAGTTAAAAAAGAATGCACTGCCTAGGGGATACAGCATGGATGCGCACCCTAGGATGCGCACCCTAGTATTGACTGACTAAAAGCCAAACCATTGGGATGCGCCCGTAGTATTGACTGTCTAAAAGCCAAACCATTGGGATGAGCCCGTAGTATTGACTGTCTAAAAGCCAAACCATTCTGTAGATGGACACATCTTGTGGACTAGGTTAATAGAATACAGTTACTATTATAGGAGAATACCGTTTCTATAATAGGAGAATACAGTTTCTATAATAGGAGAATACAGTTTCTATTATAGGAGAATACTGGTGCTATAATAGGATAATACTGGTACTATAATAGGAGAATACAGTTACTATAATAGGAGAATACTGGTACTATAATAGGATAATACTGGTGCTATAATAGGATAATACTGGTACTATAATAGGAGAATACTGGTACTATAATAGGAGAATACTGGTACTATAATAGGAGAATACTGGTGCAATAATAGGATAATACTGGTACTATAATAGGAGAATACTGGTACTATAATAGGAGAATACTGGTACTATTATAGGAGAATACTGGTACTATAATAGGAGAATACTGGTGCAATAATAGGATAATACAGTTACTATTATAGGAGAATACAGTTTCTATTATAGGAGAATACTGGTACAATAGTAGGATAATACTGGTACTATAATAGGAGAATACTGGTACTATAATAGGACAATACTGGTACTATAATAGGAGAATACTGGTGCAATAATAGGATAATAGTGGTACTATAATAGGAGAATACAGTTACTATAATAGGATAATACTGGTGCTATAATAGGATAATACTGGTACTATAATAGGAGAATACAGTTACTATAATAGGAGAATACTGGTACTATAATAGGATAATACTGGTGCTATAATAGGATAATACTGGTACTATAATAGGAGAATACTGGTACTATAATAGGAGAATACTGGTACTATAATAGGAGAATACTGGTGCAATAATAGGATAATACTGGTACTATAATAGGAGAATACTGGTACTATAATAGGAGAATACTGGTACTATTATAGGAGAATACTGGTACTATAATAGGAGAATACTGGTGCAATAATAGGATAATACAGTTACTATTATAGGAGAATACAGTTTCTATTATAGGAGAATACTGGTACAATAGTAGGATAATACTGGTACTATAATAGGAGAATACTGGTACTATAATAGGAGAATACTGGTACTATAATAGGAGAATACTGGTGCAATAATAGGATAATAGTGGTACTATAATAGGAGAATACTGGTACTATAATAGGAGAATACTGGTACTATAATAGGAGAATACTGGTACTATTATAGGAGAACACTGGTACTATAATAGGAGAATACTGGTACTATAATAGGAGAATACTGGTACTATAATAGGAGAATACTGGTGCAATAATAGGATAATACTGGTACTATAATAGGAGAATACTGGTACTATAATAGGAGAATACTGGTACTATTATAGGAGAATACTGGTACTATAATAGGAGAATACTGGTGCAATAATAGGATAATACAGTTACTATTATAGGAGAATACAGTTTCTATTATAGGAGAATACTGGTACTATTATAGGAGAATACTGGTACAATAGTAGGATAATACTGGTACTATAATAGGAGAATACTGGTACTATAATAGGAGAATACTGGTACTATAATAGGAGAATACTGGTACAATAGTAGGATAATACTGGTACTATAATAGGAGAATACTGGTACTATAATAGGAGAATACTGGTACTATAATAGGAGAATACTGGTGCAATAATAGGATAATACAGTTACTATTATAGGAGAATACTGGTACTATTATAGGAGAATACTGGTACAATAGTAGGATAATACTGGTACTATAATAGGAGAATACTGGTACTATAATAGGAGAATACTGGTACTATAATAGGAGAATACTGGTGCAATAATAGGATAATAGTGGTACTATAATAGGAGAATACAGTTACTATAATAGGAGAATACTGGTACTATAATAGGATAATACTGGTGCTATAATAGGATAATACTGGTACTATAATAGGAGAATACTGGTACTATAATAGGAGAATACTGGTACTATAATAGGAGAATACTGGTGCAATAATAGGATAATACTGGTACTATAATAGGAGAATACTGGTACTATAATAGGAGAATACTGGTACTATTATAGGAGAATACTGGTACTATAATAGGAGAATACTGGTGCAATAATAGGATAATACAGTTACTATTATAGGAGAATACAGTTTCTATTATAGGAAAATACTGGTACAATAGTAGGATAATACTGGTACTATAATAGGAGAATACTGGTACTATAATAGGAGAATACTGGTACTATAATAGGAGAATACTGGTGCAATAATAGGATAATAGTGGTACTATAATAGGAGAATACTGGTACTATAATAGGAGAATACTGGTACTATAATAGGAGAATACTGGTGCAATAATAGGATAATACTGGTACTATAATAGGAGAATACTGGTACTATAATAGGAGAATACTGGTACTATTATAGGAGAATACTGGTACTATTATAGGAGAATACTGGTACTATAATAGGAGAATACTGGTACTATAATAGGAGAATACTGGTACTATAATAGGAGAATACTGGTACTATTATAGGAGAATACTGGTACTATTATAGGAGAATACTGGTACTATTATAGGATAATACTGGTACTATAATAGGAGAATACTGGTACTATTATAGGATAATACTGGTACTATTATAGGAGAATACTTCATCCTTCATGACCTTAAATGACATGTTCCAATTCTCCTATCTGTGCCTAAATTAGGTACTTTTAAAAAAAAAACGTATTTAAAATAGTATATGTTTGCATCTTAAATGGCGCCCGTTCCCCCTTTTTAAAGCGTGCTACTTTTTAAGCTGTGTACTACACAGGGAACAGTGTGTCATCCGCGCACTGTGTCGATATTTTCAACACCTATTTCTCCCTACCTAAATATATCGTTCCTCTTTTCTTCACGTCACCCTTTTGTGTCAAGTGTCAGGTGTTATCTTGTGTAATTTCTCTCTAAACAACATCCATAATGAAAGACCTCATTTGTGTTTAAATGTGCCCAAACCCAGCGCTGTTGTGTGAGAGTTTCCTGAAGGCGATACTGTGGGCTATGTTTAATTAGAGATTTAAATAAATCCATGAGAAAACATGTTATAAAATAGAAGGCCCACAGGTCCCTTAGTCTGAACGATTACTCATAAACTGTCGAGTTTGTAAGTACGCATAAAATCTGTCGGAAAATCTATCAATCATCAAGTTCTTGCTCAACTTTCCTCTTAAGGAGCTGATAAACTAGAACCTTTTGTGAGAACCCCCCCAAAAAAATTAAAAATAAATCACACGGTCACATCGAATCAGCACAACAGGCTTGAAATGCTGTGCTCCTTTTGCCAGTCACTCGGGGAGAGGATGAATGCAAATGATGGTCCACTTCAAGTTGAATTGATGATATACTGCAATGCTGCCTGTGTGCTGAATGAATAACAGAAGTCAATTGGGGGTTTTTTGGAGAAAAAATAATTTACTATTCTATGAACCTTGCCACCCACACAGGGGAGTGAGAATCTTCTCTTAGCTTACCTTACCTGTCATTGTGTTCTGATTATATTGGATGGGGATGGGGGGGGGGGCCATGTGTCCCTGCTATATTGGTTGGGGACGGGAGGCCGTTGTTAAGCACTGTGTGACAAAGTAAAGGGCAAGAGGTAGCTTATTCACTTGGGGATTGGCTGTTATCTCCTAACCAGGCTAAACAGCGGCTGTGGGAGACAGGAAGGAGGAAGAGAGAGGACGTGGGTCTATGTATGTGTCAACTAAAAGAGGAAGGGTATATTCGTTCCAAATGGCACTCTATTCCCCAGGGCCCTGGTCTAAAGTAGTGCATTACATAGGGAATAGGGTGCCATAGGGCCCTGGTCTAAAGTAGTGCATTACATAGGGAATAGGGTGCCATAGGGCCCTGGTCTAAAGTAGTGCATTACATAGGGAATAGGGTGCCATAGGGCCCTGGTCTAAAGTAGTGCATTACATAGGGAATAGGGTGCCATATGGGCCCTGGTCTAAAGTAGTGCATTACATAGGGAATAGGGTGCCATAGGGCCCTGGTCTAAAGTAGTGCATTACATAGGGAATAGGGTGCCATAGGGCCCTGGTCTAAAGTAGTGCATTACATAGGGAATAGGGTGCCATAGGGCCCTGGTCTAAAGTAGTGCATTACATAGGGAATAGGGTGCCATAGGGCCCTGGTCTAAAGTAGTGCATTACATAGGGAATAGGGTGCCATAGGGCCCTGGTCTAAAGTCGTGCATTACATAGGGAATAGGGTGCCATAGAGCCCTGGTCTAAAGTAGTGCATTACATAGGGAATAGGGTGCCATATGGGCCCTGGTCTAAAGTAGTGCATTACATAGGGAATAGGGTGCCATATGGGTCCTGGTCTAAAGTAGTGCACTACAGGGGGAATATAGTGTCATTTGGGACTCAGAAATCGTCCTCAAGGCATATGGAAAATAGGTTAATGTTCCTTAACGAAACCAATCCCATTCTAACGGAGCCATTCAGCTGGATTGACAGGGCTTTTCTTTTGGCGAAGAAGCTACATCAGAAGAAAGCCCTCCGCTGAGAGTGAGTTCATATCTGATCATAAAGCAATGGGTTTCCATGCCACTTCTATTAATAAAAGGGAAGGAAGCACACGTGTACAGTTCCGTTATATCCTGAAATGTCACGGTATAAAGTACACAGTCACAGGGGACACATGGCAAATTATCTGTCAGTATACATATTAGTGCATAATAAGCAGGTTGTTACTGTATTACTGAGAAGGTAACATACTGTGTGCAGTATATGAAGGGAATTTAGGCTCAATTGCGATTCAAAATTTTATAACGGGTAATTATTTACCAATCATATACGGTCACATGTCTTCCTTCACCGTCAGAATTCAACGTAACCAGATGAGACACCAGGGGCTGGAGAGATTCAGAGCGTGAATGGCAGAGTGACTTATGGGGTGGCAGGCAGGCTGGCGGGTCGAAAGGTGAGCCAGAAACCGGAGGGTTGCCTGTTTGAATTCCGGGTCTGAACGGGGGAAAAAAGTATCTGGCGAGAAGTGAGCCAGCATACAAAAAGGAATCGAATCCTAGATGCCATTGCCTGCCGTGGTGCCCTTGAGCAAAGCACTTAACAAGCCCACAACAACTGCTACACGATCGCCCAGGATAGCAGTGTCCTGCTCCAACCTTTATAACCTCTATATAACAGTCCCCTGCTTTAACCTCTACATGTATGGAACAGTGTCCTGCTCCAACCTTTATAACCTCTATATAACAGTCCCCTGCTCTAACCTCTACATGTATGTAACAGTGTCCTGCTCCAACCTTTATAACCTCTATATAGCAGTCCCCTGCTCCAACCTCTATATGTATGTAACAGTGTCCTGCTCCAACCTTTATAACCTCTATATAACAGTCCCCTGCTCTAACCTCTACATGTATGTAACAGTGTCCTGCTCCAACCGCTCCAACCTCTATATGTATGTAACAGTCCCCTGCTCCAACCTCTATATGTATGTAGCAGTCCCCTGATCCAACCTCGTAAAGTATTCAAACCCCTTGACATTTTCCACATTTTGTTTCGTTCATCCTTTTTCTAAAATTGATTAAATAGTATTTTTTGCTCATGAATCTACACACAATAACCCGTAATGACAAGCAAAAACACGTCTTTAGAAATGTTGGCAAATTAATAAAAAATAAAAAACTGAAATATCACATTTACATAAGAATTTAGACTCTTTTCTCAGTACTTTGTTGAAGCACCTTTGGCAGTGATTACAGCCTTGAGCCTTCTAGGACGTGACGCTACAAGCTTGGCACACCTGAATTTTGGAAGTTTCCCCCATTCTTCTCTGCAGATCCTCTCAAGCTCTGTCAGGTTGGATGGGGAGCATCGCTGCACAGCTATTTTCCAGTCTCTCCAGATATGTTTGATCGGGTTCAAGTCCGGGCTCTGGCTGGGCCACTCAAGGACATTCAGAGATTTGTTCTGAAGCCACTCCTACATTGTCTTGGCTGTGTGCTTAGGGTTGTTGTCCTGTTGGAAGGTGAACCTTCACCCCAGTCTGAGGTCCTGAGCGCTCTGGAGCAGGTTTTCATCAAGGATTGCTCTGTATTTTGCTCTGTTTATCTTTCCCTTGATCCTGACTAGTCTCCCGGTCCCTGCAACTGAAAAACATCCCCACAGCATGATGCTGCCACCACCATGCTTCACCGTAGGGATGGTGCCCGGTTTCCTCCAGACGTGACGCTTGACATTCAGGCCAAAGAGTTCAATCTTGTTTTTATCAGACCACAGAATCTTGTTTCTCATGGTCTGAGTCCTTTTGGTGCCTTTTGGCAAACTCCAAGTGGGCTGTCATACAGTGGCTTGCAAACGTTTTCACCCCCCTTGGCATTTTTCCTATTTTGTTGCTTTAAATTGATTGTTTGGGGGTTTGTATCATTTGATTTACACAACATGCCTACCACTTTGAAGATGCAAAAAAAATCTTATTGTGAAACAAACATCAATGTTTAAGTCATACCACAGATTCTCAATTGGATTGAGGTCTGTACTTTGACTAGGCCATTCCAAGACATTTAAATGTTTCAACTTAAACCACTTGAGTGTTGCGTTAGCAGTATTCTTAGGGTCATTGTCCTGCTGGAAGGTGAACCTCCATCCCAGTCTCAAATCTTTGGAAGACTGAAACAGGTTTCCGCTCATGAATTTCCATGTATTTAGCACCATCCATCATTCCTTCAATTCGGACCAGTTTCCTGTCAGGAATCTCGCTTCCTGAGTCTGTTTCTGCCTGAGATGACTGTTTTTGTTTAAGTGTTGTCGAAAGTTCCTGAACGCACCCTGTCTGGTTGCCAGGCAACGAGGTTAGGCGAGAGATCTATGTATTACCCGCACCTGCATCTCATCAACCTTCTGCACACCTGGTCCTGATCTTCACCTCTTCTTAACCTGTTATGGCTAGGGGGCAGTATTTTCACGGCTGGATAAAAAACGTACCCGATTTAATCTGGTTACTACTCCTGCCCAGTAGATAGAATATGCATATAATTATTGGCTTTGGATAGAAAACACCCTAAAGTTTCTAAAACTGTTTGAATGGTGTCTGTGAGTATAACAGAACTCATATGGCAGGCAAAAACCTGAGAAGATTTCATGCAGGAAGTGGCCTGTCTGACAAGGTGTCGTTCTTCTTGTCTCTGTTTATTGAAGAGTGAGGATCTTAGCTGTCCCGTGACACTTCCCACGGCTGCCATAGGTTCTCAGAAGGCGGCAAAAAGCTGAATCGTGGCTTTGCAGGCTCTGGCTGAAACAAAGTAGCGCGTTTGGGTAGTGGCTGGTTACAGTACTGTGAGACTCAGGCTCGTGCCCGCGTCGACCGAAAGCTTCGTTTTCTTTCCTCTGTTTAGCTAAATGGACATTCCCGGTCGGAATATTATCGCTTTTTTACGAGAAAAATGGCATAAAAATGGATTTTAAACAGCGGTTGACATGCTTCGAAGTACGGTAATGGAATATTTAGATTTCTTTTTGTCACGAATTGCGCCATGCGCACGACCCTTCTTTACCATTCGGATAGTGTCTGGGACGCACAACAAAACGCCGCTATTCGGATATAACAATGGATTATTTTGGACCAAACCAACATTTGTTATTGAAGTAGCAGTCCTGGGAGTGCATTCTGACGAAGACAACAAAAGGTAATCAAACTTTTATAATAGTAAATCTGATATTGGTGAGTGCTAAACTTGCCGGGTGTCTAAATAGCTAGCCCGTGATGGCTGGGCTATGTACTTAGAATATTGCAAAATGTGCTTTCACCAAAAAGCTATTTTAAAATCGGACATATCGAGTGCATAGAGGAGTTCTGTATCTATAATTCTTAAAATTATTGTTATGCTTTTTGTGAACGTTTATCGTGAGTAATTTAGTAAATTGTTAGCAAATTCCCCGGAAGTTTGCGGGGGGTATGCTAGTTCTGAACGTCACATGCTAATGTAAAAAGCTGTTTTTTGATATAAATATGAACTTGATTGAACAAAACATGCATCTATTGTATAACATAATGTCCTAGGTATGTCATCTGATGAAGATCATCAAAGGTTAGTGCTGCATTTAGCTGTCTTCTGGGTTTTTGTGACATTATATGCTAGCTTGAAAAATGGGTGTCTGATTATTTCTGGCTTGGTACTCTGCTGACATAATCTAATGTTTTGCTTTCGCTGTAAAGCCTTTTTGAAATCGGACAGTGTGGTTAGATAAAGGAGAGTCTTGTCTTTAAAATGCTGTGTAATAGTCATATGTTTGAAAAATTGAAGTTTTTGTATTTTTGAGGAATTTGTAATTCGCGCCACGCCTATCATTGGATATTGGAGCAGGTGTTCCGCTAGCGGAACGTCTAGATGTAAGAGGTTAAACCCTGAGCTGACATCCATTCCCTGCCGGATCGTTAGCAACGAACAGTATGTTGTGCCAGCGTATCAGCCTCATGTTTCCTGAGCTAGTTTTGTTGTTTTGTGCTTGTTACTGGTTACTCACTTCCGTTTACTCTGTCTACAGTCATTCTCCCGGAACATTCAACTCCCTTGCCTGGCTGTCGGTGGATACAGTGACTTCATTGGATCAACCCATTTACTCTCATCAACTCACCTCCGCTGCCGCTCCGTCTCCTGGATCACTGAAATTACACATCAAGACTACCAATAAATACTCACCTTCATTTTACTCACCTTGTCCTGGTCTGCTTCTGGGTTCTGTCTTAGAGAATCGTGACATTTCCCAGTCCCTGCAGATGAAAAACGTCCCCACTTCATGAAGCTGCCACCACCATGCTTCACTGTGGGGATGGTTTTCTCGGGGTGATGGGAGGTGTTCGGATTGTGCCAGACATAGCGCTTTCTTTGATGGCCAAAAAGCTCAATTTTAGTCTCATCTGACCAGAGTACCTTCTTCCATATGTTTGGGGAGACTCCCACATGCCTTTTGGGGAACACCAAACGTTTTTGCTTATTTTTTTCATTAAGCAATGGCTTTTTTTTGGCCACTCTTCCGCAAAGCCCAGCTCTGTGGAGTGTATGGCTTAAAGTGGTTCTATGGACAGATACTCCAATCTCCGCTGTGCAGCTTTGCAGCTTTGGTCTCTTTGCTGCCTCTCTGATTAATGTCCTCCTTGCCTGGTCCATGAGTTTTGGTGGGCGGCCCTCTCTTGGCAGGTTTGTTGTGGTGCCATATTCTTTCTATTTTTTTATAATGGATTTAATAGTGCTCTGTGGGATGTTCAAAGTTTTGTATATTTTTTTATAACCCAACCCTGATCTTTACTTCTTCACAACTTTGTCCCTGACCTGTTTGGAGAACTCTTTGGTCTTCATGGTGCCGCTTGCTTGGTGGTGCCCCTTGCTTAGTGGTGTTGCAGACTCTGGGGCCTTTCAGAACAGGTGTATATGTACTGAGATCATGTGACAGATCATGTGACACTTAGATTGCACATAGGTGGACATTATTTAACTAATTATGTGACTTCTGGAGGTAATTGGTTACACCAGATCTTATTTAGGATCTTCATAGCAAAGGGGTGAATACATATGCACACTGTCACGTCCTGACCAGTAAAGGGGTTATTTGTTCTTATAGTTTGGTCAGGACGTGGCAGAGGATGTTTGGTTTATATGGTTCGGGGTGGTTGTGTATGTAGAGGGGTATTTGATTTATGTATTCCGGGGTTTTTGGGTTATCGTTCTATGTTAGTTTATTTCTATGTTCTGTCTAGGTGTTTGTATTTCTATGTTTTGGTCATGGGGATTGGGGCCTTCAATTGGAGGCGGCTGTCTATCGTTGCCTCTGATTGAAGGTCCTATATTTAGGAGTGTGTTTGTCATGGGATTTTGTGGGAGATTGTTTCCGTGTATAGCTTCATGCCTTACAGGACTGTTAATCGTCGTTGTGTTTTTGTATACGTGTTTGTTTTGTGTTTTCCTTCTTTGTCCTAAATAAAAAAGAAGATGAGTATACATTTTCCCGCTGCGTTCTGGTCTACACCCTACGACAACCGTGACACACACACCACTTTTTCGTTTTTATTTTTTATTGAAATTTTTTGAAACAAATAAGTAATCTTTTCCGTTTCACTTCACCAATTTAGACTATTTTGTGTTTGTCCATTACATGAAATCCAAATAAAAATCAATTTAAATTACAGGTTTTAATGCAACAAAATAGGAAAAACACCAAGGGGGATGAATAATTTTGCAAGGCACTGTATAACAGGACTAGTTTAACAGGATAACAATACTAGGATAACAAGACAACAGGACTCCTTTTACTGAGGAGAGGCTTCCGTCTGGCCACAGTACCATAAAGGCCTGATTGGTTGAGTGCTGCAGAGATGTTGATCCTTCTGGAAGGTTCTCCCAACTCCACAGAGGAACTCTGGAGCTCTGTCAGAGTGACCATCGGGTTCTTGGTCACCTCCCTGACCAAGGCCCTTCTCCCCCGATTTCTCAGTTTGGCCATCTATAGGAAGAGTCTGGGTGGTTCCAAGCTTCTTCCATTTAAGAATGATGGAGGCCACTATGTTTTTGGGGACCTTCAATACTGCAGAACATTTTTGGTACCCTTCGCCAGATCTGTGCCTCAACACAATCTCAGAGCTCTACGGACAATTCCTTCGACCTCATGACTTGGTTTTTACTCTGACATGCACTGTCAACTGTGGGACCTTATATAGACAGGTGTGTACCTTTCCAAATTATGTCCAATCAGTTAAATTTACCACAGGTGGACTCCAATCAAGTTGTAGAAACATCTCAAGGATGATCAATGGAAACAGGATGTACTTGAGCTCAATTTCGAGTTTCATAGCAAAGGGTCTGAATACTTATGTAAATAAGGTATTTCTGGGGAGGTTTGAAATCGAAAAAACCTGTTTTTGCGTTGTTGTTATGGGGTGTAGTGTGTAGATTGATGAGGAAACTGATTTATTTAATCCATTTTAGAATAAGTCTGTAACGTAACAACGTGGAAAGAGTCAAATGGACTGAATTCTTTTCCGAAGGTTCTACAGAATGTGTGTCTTTAGAAGGTTGGGATAAAGCAGTAGCCTGGTTGGACCTTGAAGAATTATGTGATCTTAAATCTACTGAGGGTGGAATTGACTGGAAATGTGTGTGTATGTGTGTGTGTGTTTTTGTGTGTGTGTTTTCGTGTGTGTGCATGTGTGTGTGTGTGTGTGTGTGTGTGTGTGTGTGTGTGTGTGTGTGTGTGTGTGTGTGTGTGTGTGTGTGTGTATGTATTTGTGTGTGTGTGTGTGTGTGTGTATGTATTTGTGTGTTTGTGTTTTTTTCTCTCTCTCTTTGTGTGTGTGTCTCTGTGTGTCTCTGTGTGTGTCTGTGTGTCTGTGTGTGTCTGTGTGTGTCTGTGTGTGTGTGTCTGTGTCTGTGTCTGTGTCTGTGTGTGTGTGTGTGTGTGTGTGTGTGTGTGTGTGTGTGTGTGTGTGTGTGTGTGTGTGTGTGTGTGTGTGTGTGTGTGTGTGTGTGTGTGTGTGTGTGTGTGTGTCTTTGTGTGTACGTGTGTGTCTGTGTGTGGTTTGCGCTTTGTTCCCCCAGAACACACCTTACCCACATCAGCACCCGTGTGAGCATTTAATGGAGTTTAATTAATTGTGGAACGAGCCAGGCCATCCTCCCCCCAGGAGGGCTGTGATGGGGATATGCTGGAGAATGGCCAGCAGTCAGGACTACTCACATAAAAGCAATTAGCTATGCCAAATGATCCCTGAATCAATGAGGGAGAAATCAGTCTCTTGACCTGTGTACTTGAGTGAAAACCTCTTAAAAGGGAAATCATCTTGTAGGACAAAATGTTTTGTGATATTTATATTATAATGTTTGTAACACTGTTTAAAGTTTTCTTTCCATTGTACCTCATCTATTGTTGAATAGGTAAATAATCTGGTAGGATTTGTATCATGTGTAACACGTGTAACACTGTTTTAGCTTTGAGACCATTTACTTCAGCTACCTCATGTATTTGGAGAACTGATATGTCAAGAAGTAACAGGGTTTGATTGGTAGCAAAAAAAAACAAAGTATTGTGGTTAACCTAACACAAGTTTTTATCAGACTGCAGAGACTAAAACAACATTGAGAAATAATTTAGAGATACGCCCTAGAATGGGAATATCTAACCCTCTGAGGTTCCGGAGCCTGCTGGTTTTCTGTTCTAGCTGATACTTAATTGCACCCACCTGGTGTGCCAGGTTTAAATAAGTCCCTGATTAGAAGGGAAAGAATGAAAACAAGTGGTGGAACTGGCTTCGAGGTCCAATGTTGAGTTTGAGAGTCCTTTGGACACAATGGTTTAGTTATATGTTATGTTCTTCCTGCTGAGAAGCTGCACATACACTGCCTTCAGAAAGTAGTCACACACTCTTTGACGTTTTCCACATTTTGTTGGGTTACAGTCTGAATTTAAAGCAGATTAAATTGAGAGTTTGTGTCATTGGCCTACACACAATACCCCATAATGTCAAAGTTAATTTTTTAATTTTTATTTTTTTGTACAAATTAATAAAAAAATTCAAAGCTGAAATGTATTCAGTCAATAAGTGTACTAACTCTTTGTTACGGTTAGCCTAAATAAATTCAGGTGTAAACATTTGCTTACAGGTGTCCTTTCTAACTCAGTTGCCAGAAAGGAAGGAAACCAGTCAGGGATTTCACCATGAGGCCAATGGTGACTTTAAAACAGTTACAGAGTTTAATGGCTGTCATAGGAGAACACTGAGGATGGATCAACAACATTGTAGTTACTCCACAATAATAACCTAAATGACAGAGTGAAAAAAGGAAGCCTGTATAGAATGAAAATATTCTAAAACATGCATCCTGTTTGCAACAAGGCAATAAAGTAAAACTGCAAATGTGGCAAAGAAATTCACTTTATGTCCTGAATAGAAAGCATTATGTCTGGGGTAAATGCATCACAACACATCACTAAGTATCACTCTTCATATATTCAAGCATAGTTGTGGCTGCATCATGTTATGAGTATGCTTGTCATCGGCAAGGACTAAGGAGTTTTTTATTAGGATAAAATAAATTGAATAGAACTAAGCACATGCAAAATCCTAGAGGAACCAGGTTTTCCAACAGACACTGAGAGATGAATTCACCTTCCAGCAGAAACACAATAACCAATAACCTACATAACAAGGCCAAATCTACACTGGAGTTGCTTGCCAAGAAGACCGTGAATGTTCATAAGTGGCCAAATTACAGTTTAGACTTAATTCTGCTTGAAAATCTATGGCATGAATTGAAAATGGCTGTCTAGTAATGATCAACAACCAATTTGACAGAGCTCGAAGAATTTTGAATAGAATAATGGAAAATATTGTACAATCCAGGTGTAGAAAGCTCTCAGACTTACCCAGAAAGACTCAAAGCTGTAATCACTGCCAAAGATGATTCTAACATGTTTTGACTCAGGAGTTTTTACACTGCTGCTACTCACTGTTTATTATCTATGTATTCACATTACAAATTACCTCAACTAACCTGTACCCCTGCACATTGACTCGGTACCGGTAACCCCTGTATATAGCCTCCACATTGACTCGGTACCGGTAACCCCTGTATATAGCCTCCACATTGACTCGGTACCGGTACCCCCTGTATATAGCCTCCACATTGACTCTGTACCGGTACCCCCTGTATATAGCCTCCACATTGACTCTGTACCGGTACCCCCTGTATATAGCCTCCACATTGACTCAGTACCGGTACCCCCGTATACAGCCTCGTTATTGTTATGTACCTTTATTTTGTTACTTTTTGATTGATTACATTTTTTTACATTTTAGTTTATTGAGTAAATATTTTCTTAACTTGAACTGCATTGTTGGTTAACCTGTTGGGGCTACAGGTTAGCAATGAACCCCGAGCCGGGATTGCTAACAAGGCTGGAAATTCAAAACATCAAAAATCGAATAATTTCAATTTCTCAAACAATCAACTATTTTACACAATTTAAATGATAAACATCTCCTTAATCTAACCACATTGTTCGATTTTCAAAGAGGCTTTACGGCAAAAGCATAAAGTTAGATTATGTTAGGACAGTACATAGCCACAAAAGTACAAACATCCATTTTCAATTCAAGGTCAGGCGTCACCAAAAGCAGAAACCAGCTTGAATTATGCACTAACTTTTGTCAATCTCCATCAGATGACACTCCTAGGACATTATGTTATACAATACATGCATTTTTTGTTCCATCAAGTTCATATTTATATCCAAAAACAGCATTTTACAGTAGCGTGAAATTCAGATTTTTTTCTTCTCTGAAATGCTTCCGGTGAACATAACAAAATTACTATTCGAAAACATTGGTAAATTATAATATTGTCATTCAAAGAATAATATATTATCATCTCGTAATTGCTACCGAATGGCCAGATCTCAAAATAACTTTACTGGGAAATCACATTTTGCAATAAACGGGGTGCTATGCTAAGAACAACAGGCTATGCTATACAGTTAGCATCATCTAAAATCGATAATAACATTGTAAATACCCCCTTACCTTTGATTATCTCCATCAGAAGGCAGGATCCCAGGTCCGGAAGGCATTCCAGGTCCGGAACAAATGTGGTTTCTTTTGACAAAGTTCATAATTTATGTCCAAATAACACCAAGTACTTAGCGTTCATTATGCTCCCACAAAACGTGGTGTGGGGCTGGTAAAATCACGCCGAAAAGCTAAAAAAACCTAGTAAATAATCTATTTATGTTCGTTCAAACATGACAAATGTTGTTTAGCATTAATCTTTTGGTCCATTTTTAACGTTAAACTTCAGTAATATTTTCACACAACCTATCCTATGTCTAGATAAAAAATGATGACAAACTCACGTTTCTCAGATTTATGCGCAGGCGCAAAAAATGAAGTGATGACATGTCAACTTCCTTGGATTCTAATTTGCTCTCTGTTTATCATAGACGCTTCAAACAACTTTATAAAGATCGTTGACATCTAGTGGAAGCCGTAGGTGTTGCGAAATGAATCCTTTCTCACTATGGTATCTATAAAACAATGACACTAAATAGTACAGTCACAAAATTCACATTTTCTTGGATCTATTTTTCACAGGTTTTTGCCTGCAATAGGAGTTTTGTTATACTTACAGACACCATTCAAACTGTTTTAGAAAATTCAGAGTGTTTTCTATCCGAATGTGTTAATAATATGCATATCCTAGCTTCTGAGTTGGTGTAGGAGGCAGTTAAAAATGGGAACATATTTTTTTCAAAATGTCTCAATACTGCCCCCGAGCCCCAACAGGTTTTAAGGTCTGCACTTTGTATAGCAGGGTTGGCTGGCCTTCTCTAGTCACTCGTAGGCTCAGCCATTGGTATACTTTTATTTACAAAGCCATTTTGGGTTTACTACCATTTTATTTGGGCATTTTTATTGTTCAGAAATGTGGAGGGTACTCTTCGTTCGCAGGACTTTATCCTGCTAACTGTTCCAAATGTCCGAACTGAATTTGGTAAAAGCGCTTTTACAGTTGATGTCGGAAGTTTACATACACTTCAGGTTGGAGTCATTAAAACTAGTTTTTCAACCACTCCAAATATGTCTTGTTAACAAACTATAGTTTTGGCAAGTCAGTTAGGACATCTACTTTGTGCATGACACAAGTAATTTTTCCAACAATTGTTTACAGACAGATTATTTCACTTATAATTCACTGTATCACAATTCCAGTGGGTCAGAAGTTTACATACATTAAGTTGACTGTGGCTTTATTAAAAGCTTGGAAAATTACAGAAAATGATGTCATGGCTTTAGAAGCTTCTGATAGGCTAATTGACATAATTTGAGTCAATTGGAGGTGTACCTGTGGATATATTTCAATGCCTACCTTCAAACTCAGTGCCTGGTTCATCCTTGGGAGCAATTTCCAAATGCCTGAAGGTACCACGTTCATCTGTACAAACAATAGTACCCAAGTATAAACACCATGGGACCACGCAGCCGTCAAACCGCTCAGGAAGGAGACATGTTCTGTCTCCTAGAGATGAACGTACTTTGCTGCAAAAAGTGCAAATCAATCCCAGAACAACAGCAAAGGACCTTGTGAAGATGCTGGAGGAAACAGGTACAAAAGTATGTATATCCACAGTCAAACGAGTCCTATATCGACATAACTTGAAAGGCCGCTCGTCAAGGAAGAAGCCACTGCTCCAAAACAGCCAAAAAAATAAATAGATGGCGTCATGAGGAAGGAAATATTATGTGGATATATTGAAGCAACATCTCAAGACATCAGTCAGGAAGTTAAATCTTGGTTCAAATGGGTCTTCCAAATGGACAATGACCCCAAGCATACTTCCAAAGTTGTGGAAAAAATGGCTTAAGGACAACAAAGGCATGGTATTGGAGTGGCCATCACAAAGCCCTGAACTCAATCCTACAGAAAATCTGTGGGCAGAACTGAAAAAGCATGTGCGAGCAAGGAGGCCTACAAACCTGAGTCAGTTACACCAGCTCTGTCAGGAGGAATGGGCCAAAATTCCCCCAACTTATTGTAGGAAGCTTGTGGAAGGCTACCTGAAAAGTTTGACCCAAGTTAAAAAATGTAAAGGCAATGCTACCAGATACTAATTGAGTGTATGAAAACTTCTGACCCGCTGGGAATGTGATGAAAGAAATAAAAGCTGAAATAAATCATTTGCTCTACTATTATTCTGATATTTCACATTCTTAAAATAAAGTGGTGATCCTAACTGACATAAGAAATGACATTTTTACTAGGATTAAATGTCAGGAATTGTGAAAAACCGAGTTTAAATGTATTTGGCTAAGGTGTATGTAAACTTACATCTTCAGCTGTATGTACTCTGCGCCATCGTCGAAATACTTTTAAACTGGAAGAACTTGTCCCGATTGGTGTTTTTAAATCACCGATGAAGGATTTTGAGACTGATTCCCTGACCTGTCAATATTTTGAATTTGCTGTTTTATGATTTTGTTATACTCTTGTGAATTCTATGTTTTTTTTACTAGATTACTTGTAGTTTTTCATGTTATCTGTCTGTAATTGTGTAATGACTTGGTGCTGCCTATCTTGGCCAGGACGCTCTTGAAAAAGAGATTTCAAATCTCAATGAGCCGTTCTTGGTTAAATAAAAGTTAAATAAGGGCTTGTAAGTAAGCATTTCACAGTAAGGTCTACACCTGTTGTAATCGGCGCATGTGACAAATACAACTTGATTTGATTTGAGTGTGAATACTTATGTAAAGTAGATATTTCTGTATTTCTGTTTAATTTTCAGTACATTTGCAAAAAAAATCAAAAAACATGTTTTTCACTTTGTCATTGTGTGTACAGTGAGGGAAAAAAGTATTTGATCCCCTGCTGATTTTGTAAGTTTGCCCACTGACAAAGAAATGATCAGTCTATAATTTTAATGGTAGGTTTATTTGAACAGTGAGAGACAGAATAACAACAAAAAAATCCAGAAATACGCATGTCAAAAATGTTATAAAATGATTTGCATTTTAATGAGGAAATAAGTATTTGACCCTTTCTCAATCAGAAAGATTTCTGGCTCCCAGGTGTCTTTTATACAGGTAACGAGCTGAGATTTGGAGCACACTCTTAAAGGGAGTGCTCCTAATCTCTGTTTGTTACCTGTATAAAATACACCTGTCCACAGAAGCAATCAATCAGATTCCAAACTCTCCACCATGGCCAAGACCAAAGAGCTCTCCAAGGATGTCAGGGACAAGATTGTAGACCTACACAAGGCTGGAATGGGCTACAAGACCATCGCCAAGCAGCTTGGTGATAAGGTGACATCAGTTGGTGTGATTATTCGCAAATGGATGAAACACAAAAGAACTGTCAATCTCCCTCGGCCTGGGGCTCCATGCAAGATCTCACCTCGTGGAGTTGCAATGATCATGAGAACGGTGAGGAATCAGCCCAGAACTACACGGGAGGATCTTGTCAATGATCTCAAGGCAGCTGGGACCATAGTCACCAAAAAAACAATTGATAACACACTACGCCGTGAAGGACTGAAATCCTGCAGTGCCCGCAAGGTCCCCCTGCTCAAGAAAGCACATATACATGCCCGTCTGAAGTTTGCCAATGAACATCTGAATGATTCAGAAGACAACTGGGTGAAAGTGTTGTGGTCAGATGAGACCAAAATGGAGCTCTTTGGCATCAACTCAACTCGCTGTGTTTGGAGGAGGAGGAATGCTGCCTATGACCCCAAGAACACCATCCCCACCGTCAAACAGGGAGGTGGAAACATTATGCTTGGGGGTGTTTTCTGCTAAGGGGACAGGACAACTTCACTGCATCAAAGGGACGATGGACGGGGCCATGTACCATCAAATCTTGGGTGAGAACCTCCTTCCCTCAGCCAGGGCATTGAAAATGGGTCGTGGATGGGTATTCCAGCATGACAATGACCCAACACACACGGCCAAGGCAACAAAGGAGTGGCTCAAGAAGAAGCACATTAAGGTCCTGGAGTGGCCGAGCCAGTCTCCAGACCTTAATCCCATAGAAAAGTCTGTGGAGGGAGCTGAAGGTTCGAGTTGCCAAACGTCAGCCTCGAAACCTTAATGACTTGGAGAAGATCTGCAAAGAGGAGTGGGACAAAATCCCTTCTGAGATGTGTGGAAACCTGGTGGCCAACTACAAGAAACGTCTGACCTCTGTGATTGCCAACAAGGGTTTTGCCACCAAGTACTAAGTCATGTTTTGCAGATGGGTCAAATACTTATTTCCCTCATTAAAATGCAAATCAATTTATAACATTTTTGACATGCGTTTATCTGGATTTTTTTGTTGTTATTCTGTCTCTCACTGTTCAAATAAACCTACCATTAAAATTATAGACTGATCATTTCTTTGTCAGTGGGCAAACATACAAAATCAGCAGGGGATCAAATACGTTTTTCCACCCCACACTGTAGATGGGTGAGAAAAATAAATAAATACAGACAGTAACACATCAAAACGTGGAAGAAGTCAAGGGGTATGAATACTTTCTGACGGCAGTGTATATGCTGTTTGATACGATAACATGCTCTTACAGTAAATATTTTCTATCCTTCCTTTCTCTTCATTTTAAAAGGGTTATATCTTAGTGCATAATTTAAGGATCTTCTCAGATTGTCTGCGTTGGCAGTACAGGCACATCACCATAGCAACCAGCGTTCTAAAAGTTCAGCGTTTTTTTTCTTCCCATTTTTATTTATCTTTTAATAATAGTGGAAATGTTCAGCCATAGCTTTTTATTTCTGTTTTATACAGTTCTGACATTGAAGGGGTAGGACAATCACCTGATCTGTGACAGTTTGGGGGATGCAAGGATGTTCTCTATCAAGGCTGAATACTGCATAGTTAAAGCAACAACTTAAAAATATATCCTTTCACTGTTATCAATTTACACAAATGCTGGAATTAATTTTTCAATGTCAAAATGTATTATCATAATAGTTAACACGTACTATCAAGCAAGGATTTTTGTCATAGAAATATTTATTTTCCGGACTCCCTGTTTGAAACAAACCTCGTACATATTCTATTTTAATAAACAAATTACCTCACACGAAGATTTAAAATGCCACTTACGAAAGGACCTATTAGGAGGGATTTAAATGGTACATCTTCATTAAAGATATAAACAAAAAAAACACAGAGCAACTTGAGACAATTACCCCCGGTTCATACCATAGTCTCTCCATCCCAAATGGCAGCCTATAACCCTAAACAGTGCTCTTCTATTGACCAGGCCTCGTATGTGCTCTGGTCAAAAGTAGTGCACTACATAGGGTATAGGGTGCCATTTGCCCTTCCGCCTCTCTCTCTCTCTCTCTCTCATCTCTATTCCAATAGGGCAGGTTATTAGAATTTGTAATTGCATTGAGGTACATTATGCCGAGTTAATGCAGTTCAATAGGTATAGTAATTGTTTGTTCCCAGGCAACTGAAGGAAACCAAACACTGGAGACACATCTGCTGAAGGGGAGAATTCGAGAATGTGAATTAGAGCAGTTTGGTATCGTAATCTGCAGAGTCAACGTTTTCATTTCTGAGTGTAGCCTGGCGAAAGTTAACCAAACAGAGGATGCTAAAACTCATTTTGGGGCTGTATATTCTGTCAAAGATTTAAAGTAAGAAAATAATAAGATAATGTGAATCACAACATATCGTCTGAGTGTAGTTAACTATAGCACATCGAATACTGTCTGAGTACAACATGTCAAAATAACAATAAACCAAATGATATATTTGTCATCAAATACAATATGAAATACTCACAAACAAACTGAGAACTGGAACAATATATACCTGCTTCAGTTAGCATGCATGCGTCACGTGCACGCGTGTGTTTGCTCATGACTGAAGGCACGAGCACAAGATGGAAGCACATGCACACAAAGCATGCATAGTAACTGAAGTCAGCAGGTGTTCACATGGTTTTGGACAACCGGTAGAGTAAGTAGAAATGTAATTTTCAGGTTGTACAGTTTATTTTTATTTTTTTACTGTCCATATAGGAGAACCAACGTTCTTTACTGCTAGGCTACCTAAAATGTCAAATGTATTCCTTGAACAGAAGTTGGCGTAGTCCAGCACACTGGTGGGCCTTGCCTCGGTTCAGACAGGCATCAAGAAGAGGGGTAATAGAGTCGTCCACACACTGACAATTAACACCAAGCCGTTGGAGGTATAGACCAGAAGTCAGCTTATTTGACGTCAAATAAAATGCCTAGACGTCAGCAGTTTGACACGCTCTAATGATACCGGGCTGCAACATGACAGGAATACTTCAAGGTGCTGTTGCCATTTGGAAACCGTGATTGTTTGAAGGGATAACTTTTGTGTTGTACTCCCTGGGGTGCCTATAGCCTGTCTAACCTAATGCCCATATCTGACATCTGAGCTTTCTCCAGTAGCTACTATCAATAGCGACGTTTGCAATTTGATGTGATTGAAGCCCCTTGTTTTTTAATCTCCCGTCAGACCACCTTGAACAAACTCCTATCTGACCTCCTTGAACTAAACATCTGAGTCAGATCGCTGGCCATGTTTAAATACATAAGTCTGGGTTTTTTGGGTTGTACTGTACCCACAACACGCCATTCATAGACATCATTCCCCATTCTCCTTCTCCATCCAGGGATCTAGGACCCAGTTACTGAGAGTGACTTTCATTTAAACGTCTTGACATTTCAAGCCTAGAGGATCTTTGATCATTGTCTGATCTTTTCATCCTTTTCGTCTCCTGCACTGTGTTTGAGGCTAAAACACAGCCGTTCTGATACAGAACCAGAGGGCCCAAGGATAAAACACAGCCATTCTGATACAGAACCAGAGGGCCAAGGATAAAACACAGCCGTTCTGATACAGAACCAGAGGGCCAAGGATAAAACACAGCCGTTCTGATACAGAACCAGAGGCCCAAGGATAAAACACAGCCGTTCTGATACAGAACCAGAGGCCCAAGGATAAAACACAGCCGTTCTGATACAGAACCAGAGGGCCAAGGATAAAACACAGCCGTTCTGATACAGAACCAGAGGCCCAAGGATAAAACACAGCCGTTCTGATACAGAACCAGAGGGCCAAGGATAAAACACAGCCGTTCTGATACAGAACCAGAGGCCCAAGGATAAAACACAGCCATTCTGATACAGAACCAGAGGGCCCAAGGATAAAACACAGCCGTTCTGATACAGAACCAGAGGCCCAAGGATAAAACACAGCCATTCTGATACAGAACCAGAGGCCCAAGGATAAAACACAGCCGTTCTGATACAGAACCAGAGGGCCCAAGGATAAAACACAGCCGTTCTGATACAGAACCAGAGGCCCAAGGATAAAACACAGCCATTCTGATACAGAACCAGAGGGCCCAAGGATAAAACACAGCCGTTCTGATACAGAACCAGAGGCCCAAATGGCACCCTATTCCCCATATAGTGCACCACTTAGTCCCAAATGGCACCCTATTCCCTATATAGTGCACCACTTAGTCCCAAACGGCACCCTATTCCCTATATAGTGCACTACGTAGTCCCAAACGGCACCCTATTCCCTATATAGTGCACTACTTAGTCCCAAATGGCACCCTATTCCCTATAAAGTGCGCTACTTAGTCCCAAACGGCACCCTATTCCCTACATAGTGCACTACTTTAGACTAGGACCTTATGCAGGATCTGAGGCTCTGGTCAAAAGTAGAGCACTATACAGGCCTTCATGTGGAATAGCGAGGCCCTGAGCGGTTCTCTCACGTTAGCGTGGTGGATCAACAGACGGTCTGCTCATTCTGTAGACAAGGAGGAGCATCATTTCCATGACTCCCTCCTCTTGTTTGGTTTATATTTAGAGACAGCCTTGTGACATAGCCTTAAGTTTCTGCTACAGTAAGCACGCTTTTTCTAGAAAAGATGGATTCCATTTTGTTAGCTTGTGTACCAGACCTTTGTTAGTAGTTATTATGCGGACACTGGTAAGGTTAAATGTAAAAAAAAAAAAAAAAATTAATTAAAAAAAGAGGAGATTTCTTACATGCAGCTATGAAGAATTGATCATTTGGTTGATCTCTATGCATCTTAAAACCTCTTGGGGCTAGGTGGGACGCTAGCGTGCCACCCGTGGTGCACTCCATCAACAGCAGGTGCATTTCAAGAGCGGCAAATTTGAATCCAAATAAATGTCAAAATTCAAATTTTTCAAAAATACAACTATGTTACACCATTTGAAAGATAAACATCTCCTTAATCTAACCACGTTTTACGATTTCAAAAAGGTTTTACGGCGAAAGCATACATTTAGAGTATGTTAGGACAGTACATTTACAAGAGTTGTGTGTAATGTTTTGTCAAGTCAAAGACAGGGTCACCAAAACCATAAAACCAGCTAAAATGATGCACTAACCTTTTACAATCTCCATCAGATGACACTCCTAGGACATTATGTTAGACAATGCATGCATTTTTAGTTCTATCAAGTTCATATTTATATACAAAAACAGCGTTTTACTATGGCATTGATGTTGAGGAAATCGTTTCCCTCCAATAACCGGCAGTCAAGTCAGCGTCAGAAATTAAATAATTAAAATTAGAAAACATTGGTAAAATATTATATTGTCATTTAAAGAATTATAGATTTACATCTCTTGAACGCAATCAACTTGCCAGATTTAAAAATAACCTTACTGGGAAATCACACTTTGCAATAATCTGAGCACTGCGCCCAGAAAAATACGCGTTGCGATACAGACTAGACGTCATGTTGGGGAGATCTAAAATCGAAAATACTATGTAAATAATCCATTACCTTTGATTCTCTTCATCAGATGTCACTTCCAGGTATCACAGGTCCATAACGAATGTAGTTTTGTTCAAAAAAGCTCATCATTTATGTCCAAAAATCTCCGTCTCGTTAGCACATGATGTAAGCCAGCCGGACTTCTCGTCATGAACGAGGGGAAAAAATATATTTCCGTTCGTTCAAACATGTCAAACGTTGTATAGCATAAATCATTAGGGCCTTTTTTAACCAGAACATGAATAATATTCAAGGTGGACGAATGCATACTCTTTTATAACGTATTGGAACGAGGGTACCCAACATGAAGTAGCGCGCCAGGTGTCTAATGGGACATCACCGTTCCATGGCTCTTGTTCGGTCAGATCTCCCTCCAGAAGACTCAAAACACTTTGTAAAGGCTGGTGACATCTAGTGGAAGCAATAGGAAGTGCCAAAATATTCCTAAACCCCTGTGTTTTTCAATGGGATAGGTTTAAAGTCAATACAACACATCAGGTATCCACTTCCTGTCAGAAAATGTCTCAGGGTTTTGCCTGCCAAATGAGTTCTGTTATACTCACAGACACCATTCAAACAGTTTTGGAAACTTTAGAGTGTTTTCTATCCATATATAATAAGTATATGCATATTCTAGTTACTGGGTAGGATTAGTAACCAGATTAAATCGGGTACATTTTTTTTATCCAGACGTGCAAATGCTGCCCCCTAGACCCAACAGGTTAAAGGTCATGTAATCACAAAGGAAATATGAGATTATTATCCAGGTTAAACATGCTCATAGACTTTATGTTGAAAACATAGTAAGACATTAACATCATTCATCTCCATTACTGTACTGAACAAAAAGATAAACCCATCATGCAACAACTTCAAAGATTTTATTGAGTTACAGTTCACATAAAGATATCAATTAAATGTAATAAATGAATTAGGCCCTAATCTATGAATTTCACATGACTGGGAATACAGATATGCATTTGTTGGTCACAGATACCTAAAAAAAAAAGGTAGAGGCGAGGATCAGAAAACCAGTCAGTATCTAGTGCGGCCACCATTTGCATCATGCAACGCGACAGATCTCCTTCGCAAAGAGTTGATCAGGCTGATGATTGTGGAATGTTGTCCCACTCCTTTTTAATGGCTGTGCAAAGTTGCTGGATTTTAATGGGAACTGAAACACGCTGTCGTACATGTTGATCCAGAGCATCCCAAACATGTCTGGTGAGTATGCAGGTCATAGAAGAACTGGGACATTTTCAGCTTCCAGGAATTGTGTACAGATCCTTGTGACATGGGGCCATGCATTATCATGCTGAAACATGAGGGGATGGCGGTGGATGAATTGCACGAAAACGGGCCTTGGAACTCGTCACGGTATCACTGTGCATTCAAACCGGCGTCGATAAAATGTCATTGTTTTCGTTGTCCGTATCTTATTCCTTCCCATACCATAACCCCACCGCCACCATGGGGCACTCTGTTCACAACGTTGACATCAGCAAACCGCTCGCCCACACAACGCCGTACACATGGTCTGCTGTTGTGAAGCCGGTTGGACCTACTGCCAAATTCTCTAAAATGACATTGAAGGCGGTTTATGGTAGAGAAATTAACATTTGCTGCAGTCAGCATGCCAATTGCACGCTCCTTCAAAACTTAAGACATTTGTGGCATTGTGTTGTATGACAAAACTGCACATTTTAGAGTAGTCTTTTATTGTCCCCAGCACAAAGTGCTCCTGTGTAATGATCATGCTGTTTAATCAGATTCTGATATGCCACACCAGTCAGGTGGATGGATTATCTTGGCAAAGGAGAAAAGCTCACTAACAAGGATGTAAACAAAATTGTGCCCAACATTTTTTGAGAAATAAGCTTTTTGTGCGTATGCGAAAATTTCTGGGATCTGTGATTTCAGTTCATGAAACGTTGGATCAACACTTTACATGTTGTGTTTATATTTTAGTTCAGTATATGTGTATTTCATGGTAGCACCTGTGGGTAAGGGCTCCTGCCCACATAATAAAACCATTGTCTCCATGGTATTATTTCACAATACATGCACAATCTGCTTCCCAAATGGCATTGTGTTCTGGTCCAAAGTTGTGCACTATGTAGGGAATAGAGTGCCATTTGGGACACACCCATAGATATTGAAATTGTACGGTTGCAGATTCACGCACAGAACTAAATGTATTCTGCCAAAGGCAATGTTAATTACTGGAGCCATGCAATATGAAAAACGTCTCTTTGGTTTCAAGGAAATGTTTGTTGGCAATAAACACAAACAACCTTCTTTGTCACTTACTGACATAATTACACTAGATGAATCCTCATTACAGTGGATTAATCTTTATTACACCAGATAAATCCTCATTTCACTGGATTAATCCTCATTATATCAGATAAATCCTCATTTCACTGGATTAATCCTCATTACCCTGGATTAATCCTAATTTAATTTATATTTTTTACCAAGGACGTTGCAATGGGTCAAAGAAACCGCATTATCAAATTCCAGCACACAGTCAATTATTTGCATGGAAATGTGTACAATTAGATTGTGTTGAAATAGGAAAGTCTCTCTCTCTCTCTCTCTCTCTCTGTAACACATTTAAATTCAGTGCTCTAAAGCAGGCAGCTGTTCTGCCGACTGCCTGACAACCTTACGGTTCAAATTATGTTATGATGTGTTCATTCTGTGTCACGACAGTGACGGATGGTGGCGCCCCTCCTCGGCCGGGCGGAGCTCGGCGGTCGTCGTCGCCGGCCTACTAGCTACCATCGATCCTTTTTTGTTTCACTTTCTGTTGGTTAGGTCTAGGTAGGCACGCACCTGTTTTGGGTTAGTCATTAGTAAGGGGGGGTTATTTAGTTTAGCGTAGGATGTATGTGGTTGTACGTGATTGTGTTTCTTGTCCGGAGTTTTTGTGCTAGAGGAACGTGTACTGGGTTTTTTCCTCTGCCTGTGGTTTATTTTCATTGTGTACACCACCGCAGAATAATTTAAGGGCTGCGCCCCTATACTTTTGGCGACCACATCCAGTTGCTTCGAATAAAGAAGTGTGGTCACGAACTCTCAGTCTCCTGCGCCTGACTCTACCTCTCCTGTTGTTCCTCGAGCCAGCCCGTGACATTCTCAGACAGGCTGTAGGCTTCGTTATTCCATGCGTTTGTTTCCTCTCAATCTCACATTCATTTAAAGTCAAGTTTTCAAGATATTGGACTTTTAAGAAGTACCGGACTGTCACGGGTCCCCCTCGGTACTAACGTTCATTCTGTTCACCGGTTCCGGAGGTCTACATCACCGGCTATCTAGGCGTCACTGAACGGGATTCATTTACCACCAACCCCGGACTGTCTTGTCTGATTACACACACCTGGTTCCCATTTCCCCTGATTAGTATGTTATATATGTGCCCTCTGTTCCCTATGTCTTTGTCGGTTATTGTTCCCATGTCTGTTGGTGGTGTGCGTTGGTGCAGCTGTTATCCTGCGTGCCTTGGATATCGTGTATTACAGGTATCGTGTCGTTCAACGAGGTTTTCCCTCGCTCTTTTGTTTGGATACAGCCCAGTGTTGTTGTATACGTGTTTGTTTTGAGTGTATTAAAAACTGCTATTGTTGTATTCCTGCACCTGTCTCCAAAATCCTTTATACCAACGTGACACAGAAACATAATTTTGTATCATCAAGATGATGTGGCCGGTGACAGTGGACGAATAAGAAAATACCAAAACATCGTTTTTGAGTGGATTTTCCCTTTTATACATTTTCTCTCTCTGCCTAAATTGATTCAGAGAGGTTTGGAATAGCCGAACTGTGGTTAGTGTGTGTCACGGTTGTCGTAGGAAGGAGCGGACCAAAGTGCAGCGTGTGTGTCGTTCCACATTTTATTTACACTGTGAAACTATGCAATACATATAAATAAACACGTACTCAAAAACAATCTCCCACAAACCCAGGTGGAAAAAAAACCCTACTTAAGTATGATCTCCAATTAGAGACAATGAGGACCAGCTGCCTCTAAATGGAGATCATCCCAAACAAAACCCAACATAGAAATACCAAACTAGAATCTGACAACTTAGAAATAGAAAACATAGAATAGAACAAAGAACTACAAATCTCGAATGCCCACCCAAATCACACCCTGACCTAACCAAAATAGAGAAACAAAACGTCTCTGTCAGGTCAGGGCGTGACAGTGTGGTAATACTGAATGCTGGTATTTTAATGTGGAGAGGGCAGTGTGTGGAAAAGTTGCTACATGCTCGGCATTCCTAAAGAAAGATTTGTAGTAGGACGCAAGAGTCAAATGTACAGGAAATGTGTGGATTACAATTTCCACAAAAATGCTGTGTAATTGCTACTACCATGGTTTAGCCACACTAAGACATTGTTTTCAAAACATGTATTCTGCAGTGAGGGCACAATAATGATTTCAAAAGTATCATATCTAGGCATATCTAGGCATTCTCACATCTAGGAATTATCATATCTAGGCATTATCATATCTAGGCATGATCATATCTAGGTATTCTCACATCTAGACATTCTCACATCTAGGCATTATCATATATAGGCATTATCATATCTGGGCATTATCATATCTAGGTATTCTCATATCTAGGCATTATCATATATGGGCATTATCATAGCTGGGTATTCTCATATCTAGGCATTATCATATATAGGCATTATCATATCTGGGCATTATCACACCTAGGCATTATCATATCTGGGCATTATCACACATAGGCATTATCATATATAGGCATTATCATATCTGGGCATTATCACACCTGGGCATTATATCTAGGCATTATCATATCTGGGCATTATCATATCTGGGCATTATCATATCTAGGCATTATGTTGAATTTGAGTCAAGTCAACTTAGATATTTTTTTCCTGAGCTTGAAAGTTCAAGTAGAAAACTAGTAGGCTTTATACATTTTTCCTAACACCCAAAAGTACTAGTTACATTTTGAGTGCTTAGCAGGACAGGAACATTTTTCAAATTCACACACTTCTAATGAGAACACCCCTGGTCATCCCTACTGTCTCTGACCTGGCGGATTCACTAAACATGAATGCCTTGTTTGTAAATTATGTCCGAGTGTTGGAGAGTGCCCCTGGCTATCCACACATTTTATTTAAAGATGAAAATTGTACCGTCTGGTTTGCTTAATATGAGGATTTTGAAATTATTTATACTTTTACTTTTACTTTGATACTTAAGTATATTTTAGCAATTACATTTACTTTTGATACATAAGTATATTTAAAATCAAATACTTTTAGACTTTTACTGAAGTTGTATTTTACTGGGTGACTTTCACTTTCACTTTTACTTGAATCATTTTATATTAAAGTATCTTTACTTTCACTCAAGTATGACAATTTCTTACTTTTTCCACCACTGGTTATGATTGCCGCATTCAAAACAACTGGGAACTGGGAACTCGGAAATCTCCAACTTCCAACTTCAGTGCGTTCAAGGCAACTGGGAACTCTGGGAAAAAACGTACTCCAACTGGATTCTTTTTTCTCTCGTGATTACAGCCTTCTCTCATCGCTGCAACTCCCCAATGGGTTCGGGAGAGGCAAAGGTCGGGTCATGCATCCTCGAAAACATGACCCGCCAAGCCACGCTTCTTAACACCCGCTTGCTTAACCCAGAAGCCTGCTGCTCCAATGTATTGGAGGAAACACCATTCAACTGACGACCGAAAGTCAGCCTGCAGGCACCCAGCTCACCACAAGGAGTCACTACAGCACGATGAGCCAAGTAAAGCCCTCCCAGCCACAGAGATACCGGGACGAGATCCTGAGGCCTATTGTCGTGCCATTCATCCGCCACCATCACCTCATGTTTCAGCATGATAATGCACGGCCCCATGTCGCAAGGATCTGGACACAATTCCTGGAATCTAAAAATGTCCCAGTTCTTCCATGGCCAACATTCCACAGGCCACAATCAGCTTGATCAACTGTATGTGAAGGAGATGGTGGTCTCACCAGATACTGTCTCCTTTTTTGATCCACATCCCTAACTTTTTTTTAAAGGTATCATGTCATGTGAAATCCATAGCTCATGTGAAATCCATAGATTAGGGCCTAATGAATTTATTTAATTTGACGGATTTCCTTATATGAACTATAACTCAGTAAACTCTTTGAAATTGTTGCATTTTTGCATTTATATTTTTTTGTTCAGTGGTTATTTTTGATAATCATTATCACTATAATCGCTAACACAGCTGACTTTTAGCCTACCTTAATATATTTTGTCATGATTGTGATGTCGCCAGATTGACTTTAGATGCAGTATATCTTTAGCCAGCTAACTTAGCTTGAGGGTACCGCCGCATTTTAGCTAGCTAACATTAGCATTGCTAGCTATTTTTGACTAACTTTGCTAGTAACAGTGATAGCAACATTGGCATCGCTCTAGATTAAATTAGAAGACATCATAATACGTAAACTTTTTTTTTTCAACAAATGATTTGCCTACTTTAGCAATGTCATCATATTTCCATGCCGCTATAAGTTAGTGTAATTTAGACAAAACAGTCACTTAGCCTCCCAGGTGCAACACATGTCTAGGGCAAAAATAAATATTGGAAGCAGCCGTGTACTAACTAGCAGCAGCAAACCAAAACCAACCCAGGGCCAAAACAAAACATCACAGTTGGTTGCATAGTGTAAAGGCGTCACTGGCCTGAATCCAATTTGTAGCCAGTCAGTTTACAAGATCACGTTATTTCTCAAACTATGTCTATAATTGAGGGTTGATAACAACGGTTGACCCTGTTTTTCTGTTAGACAAATTGCACAGTTGGGTGGCAGACTAATCCCCTGGTCATGAACGGATGCCAGGACCTACCAGAAAGGAGCAAAAGTGGGTATCATAACATGTCCTGCAATGTAATTGCAATGTTTTAGCAACTTTGTACTCGCTATTCTTTTCACAGCTTGTCAGGCAAGATCTCTGAATAAAAGTGTCACGCGACACAAGTACCCTTGTGACACATCCTCCGTTGTTGCCAGTCTCCCTAAACTCCTATGTAAAGGACACGCCATCGATAAGGCCTCTGATAGTGACCTAAGTTACTTCCCTGATGACGGCTTCCTCAACAACAACAGGTAATGTGTGTTATGTGAAAAGTTGTATTAAAAGATATCCGGGTTGATAAACTAGCAGGCTAATTCCTCAGTCAAGCAGTTACAGTACTGTTCAACTAGTACAATCATTTTGGTTGTGAAGTGCATTAGCAAAAAAAAAAACGTTGTCCTTTCCTTAGAACAAAATACAATTGACCACTTGGCCGTCAATTATATCACCCTGTCACAGGCCCTCCCAGTAAACACCACCTCATAAGATTGCTTTCTGCAGTTGTGTGTGTAGGGGGAGAGAGCTACTGGGGTGGTTAGGTTTGACTCCACTGGGGTGGTTAGGTTTGACTCCACTGGGGTGGTTAGGTTTGACTCCACTGGGGTGACTCCACTGGGGTGGTTAGGTTTGACTCCACTGGGGTGGTTAGGTTTGACTCCACTGGGGTGGTAAGGTTTGACTCCACTGGGGTGGTTAGGTTTGACTCCACTGGGGTGGTTAGGTTTGACTCCACTGGGGTGGTTAGGTTTGACTCCACTGGGGTGGTTAGATTTGACTCCACTGGGGTGGTTAGGTTTGACTCCACTGGGGTGGTTAGGTTTGACTCCATTGGGGTGGTAATGTTTGACTCCACTGGGGTGGTAAGGTTTGACTCCACTGGGGTGGTAAGGTTTGACTCCACTGGGGTGGTTAGGTTTGACTCCACTGGGGTGACTCCACTGGGGTGGTTAGGTTTGACTCCACTGGGGTGGTTAGGTTTGACTCCACTAGGGTGGTAAGGTTTGACTCCACTGGGGTGGTTAGGTTTGACTCCACTGGGGTGGTTAGGTTTGACTCCACTGGGGTGGTTAGGTTTGACTCCACTGGGGTGGTTAGATTTGACTCCACTGGGGTGGTTAGGTTTGACTCCACTGGGGTGGTTAGATTTGACTCCACTGGGGTGGTTAGGTTTGACTCCACTGGGGTGGTTAGGTTAGACTCCACTGGGGTGGTAATGTTTGACTCCACTGGGGTGGTAATGTTTGACTCCACTGGGGTGGTTAGGTTTGACTCCACTGGGGTGGTTAGGTTTGACTCCACTGGGGTGGTAATGTTTGACTCCACTGGGGTGGTTAGGTTTGACTCCACTGGGGTGGTTAGGTTTGACTCCACTGGGGTGGTTAGGTTCGACTCCACTGGGGTGGTTAGGTTTGACTCCACTGGGGTGGTAATGTTTGACTCCACTGGGGTGGTTAGGTTTGACTCCACTGGGGTGGTTAGGTTCGACTCCACTGGGGTGGTTAGGTTTGACTCCACTGGGGTGGTTAGGTTCGACTCCACTGGGATTTCCATAACAAAACTGGAGAAAAAAAATGCTTCTCATCTCTCTGGTGTGAATAACGTGATACGCCTCCGCCTGTAATATACAACTTTGATTTCTAAGTTCACCAGTTTGGCACTGATGAGGACCCCGTGTTAGAGGCCGATGCCTTGTTAGATGCCGAACTGTCTCCTTCCTGCTCCTCTGTTGTTCCTACAGGGGGAGCTCCGTAGGAGTGTCTGTTTTCATCAAGACATTGGCTGATACTGAATTGATTTATGATCGAGCTCTCTCGGGAGCCTGGAGAGGAGATGGTGTGCTCTGACCCTTTTTGAGAGAAAATGTTCCTGTGTCCGGCATGGAAGTAGTGTCACTGCTGGGGGTCTGGATACATCCCCAGGTCCACTGTGCATCGTTCGGGAGAGAATGTTCACTTACCTGCCTCAACAAAGGCCCATGCAGGGAAGTTTATGCCCCCCGCATCGTCTAAAGGTCAGTGGACAGCGTTTAGGGCCAGGGATAAGTGTTCATCTGCCTCGGGCCAATGCTATAAACCTCCTTTATTTGCTCCCACAGTCTACATTCACCAAATAGACATACCATGTTGGTCAATATGTACTGCATCTTTTACCCAGTGGTCATTTGGAATGTGACATTCTGCCTTGCTGTCACATGTCCATTAGTATGGGTAGGTGTGTGTGTTTAAAGGAGGGGTAGTATAAATACTGAACCGTAATGATTTCAGGCGAAGGGAAAATGACCACTGCTATGTCCTGACAATGTCAACGAGGTTCCTGCTTATCTGTGGGGACCGTATCTGGAGCATTATTTAAACATGTCGAGAGCAGAATAAGGAGAAGGGTGAGTGGGTGAAGACACGCTATAGTCATGTCTCTCTCCACCGTTGCCACTGACTCCCGCCAATTGGTGTTTGTTTCATTGAGTCAATTGTTTGTCAATGTTTTTATTAATGAAATATATATATATTTACTGTTAATCCCAACGTATTCTCACATTCATTTAGAATGTTTGGTTACGGAAAGACAGGTTCCTTGATATCTTATCTTTTGAATGCTGACATTTTGAAGTCTGAACTTTGTGTGTGTGTGTGTGTGTGTGTGTGTGTGTGTGTGTGTGTATATATATATATATATATATATATATATATATATATATATATATATATATATATATACACTGCTCAAAAAAATAAAGGGAACACTTAAACAACACATCCTAGATCTGAATGAAAGAAATAATCTTATGAAATACTTTTTTCTTTACATAGTTGAATGAGCTGACATCAAAATCACACAAAAATAATCAATGGAAATCCAATGTATCAACCCATGGAGGTCTGGATTTGGAGTCACACTCAAAATTAAAGTGGAAAACCACACTACAGGCTGATCCAACTTTGATGTAATGTCCTTAAAACAAGTCAAAATGAGGCTCAGTAGTGTGTGTGGTCTCCACGTGCCTGTATGACCTCCCTACAACGTCTGGGCATGCTCCTGATGAGGTGGCGGATGGTCTCCTGAGGGATCTCCTCCCAGACCTGGACTAAAGCATCCGCCAACTCCTGGACAGTCTGTGGTGCAACGTGGCGTTGGTGGATGGAGCGAGACATGATGTCCCAGATGTGCTCAATTGGATTCAGGTCTGGGGAACAGGCGGGCCAGTCCATAGCATCAATGCCTTCCTCTTGCAGGAACTGCTGACACACTCCAGCCACATGAGGTCTAGCATTGTCTTGCATTAGGAGGAACCCAGGGCCAACCGTACCAGCATATGGTCTCACAAGGGGTCTGAGGATCTCATCTCGGTACCTAATGGCAGTCAGGCTACCTCTGGCGAGCACATGGAGGGCTGTGCGGCCCCCCAAAGAAATGCCACCCCACACCATAACTGACCCACCGCCAAACCGGTCATGCTGGAGGATGTTGCAGGCAGCAGAACGTTCTCCACAGCGTCTCCAGACTCTGTCATGTCTGTCACGTGCTCAGTGTGAACCTGCTTTCATCTGTGAAGAGCACAGGGCGCCAGTGGCGAATTTGCCAATCTTGGTGCTCTCTGGAAAATGCCAAACGTCCTGCACGGTGTTGGGCTGTAAGCACAACCCCCACCTGTGGACGTCGGGTCCTCATACCACCCTCATGGAGTCTGTTTCTGACCGTTTGAGCAGACACATGCACATTTGTGGCCTGCTGGAGGTCATTTTGCAGGGCTCTGGCAGTGCTTCTCCTGCTCCTCCTTGCACAAAGGCGGAGGTAGCGGTCCTGCTGCTGGGTTGTTGCCCTCCTACGGCCTCCTCCACGTCTCCTGACGTACTGGCCTGTCTCCTGGTAGCGCCTCCATGCTCTGGACACTACGCTGACAGACACAGCAAACCTTCTGGCGACAGCTCGCATTGATGTGCCATCCTGGATGAGCTGCACTACCTGAGCCACTTGTGTGGGTTGTAGACTCTGTCTCATGCTACCACTAGAGTGAAAGCACCTCCAGCATTCAAAAGTGACCAAAACATCAGCCAGGAAGCATAGGAACTGAGAAGTGGTCTGTGGTCTCCACCTGCAGAACCACTCCTTTATTGGGGGTGTCTTGCTTATTGCCAATAATTTCCACCTGTTGTCTATTCCATTTGCACAACAGCATGTGAAATGTATTGTCAATCAGTGTTGCTTCCTAAGTGGACAGTTTGATTTCACAGAAATGTGATTGACTTGGAGTTACATTGTGTTGTTTAAGTGTTCCCTTTTGAGCAGTATATATTTACACAAAGGTTAAATATATATTTTTTGAATATATATATATATTTGTATATATCACCGTCATCTTTGAAACACATCGCTGTTTAATTAAATCCAACACTCGTTTGCACCTCTACCTTCCTCCAGCTGTCCTTATGACTGTTGGAAGGACCCTATTTTACTCTGATAAAGCGCAGCAGAGATGGGCTGCAGATTTCACGCCAACCTGGCACTCACTCAATGATCTCAGAGTCTCCGCATTTAAACGTTATGTTTATTGTGGTATAGCGTGAATTAAGCCGAATTCAATATATTGCCAATGCAAGAACCCCCCCCCCCCAAAAAAGTGCCCCCTTGGTCACTTTATCCTAACTGCCATTGGTAATAGAACAGTGACTGTGTGTGTGTTCACAGAAACATGTATGTAGCCAGCACATGGAGACTTGCAAGATGATGTGATGAAGTTCAGACTGACTGACGAGTTTGAACATGATGTCTCTGAATGGAGAGAGACCTGGTACTCTGACAGACAGGCTAGATACTGATGTCTCTGAATGGAGAGAGACCAGGCACTCTGACAGACAGGCTAGATACTGATGTCTCTGAATGGGAGAGAGACCAGGCACTCTGACAGACAGGCTAGATACTGATGTCTCTGAATGGAGAGAGGCCTGGCACTCTGACAGACAGGCTAGATACTGATGTCTCTGAATGGAGAGAGACCAGGCACTCTGACAGACAGGCTAGATACTGATGTCTCTGAATGGAGAGAGACCAGGCACTCTGACAGACAGGCTTGATACTGATGTCTCTGAATGGAGAGAGACCTGGTACTCTGACAGACAGGCTAGATACTGATGTCTCTGAATGGAGAGAGACCTGGCACTCTGACAGACAGGCTAGATACTGATGTCTCTGAATGGAGAGAGACCTGGTACTCTGACAGACAGGCTAGAGACTGATGTCTCTGAATGGAGAGAGACCAGGCACTCTGACAGACAGGCTAGATACTGATGTCTCTGAATGGAGAGAGACCTGGTACTCTGACAGACAGGCTAGAGACTGATGTCTCTGAATGGAGAGAGACCAGGCACTCTGACAGACAGGCTAGATACTGATGTCTCTGAATGGAGAGAGGCCTGGCACTCTGACAGACAGGCTAGAGACTGATGTCTCTGAATGGAGAGAGGCCTGGCACTCTGACAGACAGGCTAGAGACTGATGTCTCTGAATGGACAGAGACCAGACACTCTGACAGACAGGCTAGATACTGATGTCTCTGAATGGAGAGAGACCAGGCACTCTGACAGGCAGGCTAGAGACTGATGTCTCTGAATGGAGAGAGACCTGGCACTCTGACAGGCAGGCTAGAGACTGATGTCTCTGAATGGAGAGAGACCAGGCACTCTGACAGACAGGCTAGAGACTGATGTCTCTGAATGGAGAGAGGCCTGGCACTCTGACAGACAGGCTAGAGACTGATGTCTCTGAATGGACAGAGACCAGACACTCTGACAGACAGGCTAGATACTGATGTCTCTGAATGGAGAGAGACCAGGCACTCTGACAGACAGGCTAGAGACTGATGTCTCGTGGGGGCCGACACCTGCGCGGCAGAGACGAGCCGGGGGAGACCGGCACTCTGACAGACAGGCTAGAGACTGATGTCTCTGAATGGAGAGAGACCTGGCACTCTGACAGACAGGCTAGATACTGATGTCTCTGAATGGAGAGAGACCAGGCACTCTGACAGACAGGCTAGATACTGATGTCTCTGAATGGAGAGAGACCTGGCACTCTGACAGAGGCTAGATACTGATGTCTCTGAATGGAGAGAGGCCTGGCACTCTGACAGACAGGCTAGAGACTGATGTCTCTGAATGGAGAGAGACCTGGCACTCTGACAGACAGGTTAGATACTGATGTCTCTGAATGGAGAGAGGCCTGGCACTCTGACAGACAGGCTAGATACTGATGTCTCTGAATGGAGAGAGACCAGGCACTCTGACAGACAGGCTAGATACTGATGTCTCTGAATGGAGAGAGACCAGGCACTCTGACAGACAGGCTAGAGACTGATGTCTCTGAATGGAGAGAGACCTGGCACTCTGACAGACAGGTTAGATACTGATGTCTCTGTATGGAGAGAGACCTGGCACTCTGACAGACAGGCTAGATACTGATGTCTCTGAATGGAGAGAGGCCTGGCACTCTGACAGACAGGCTAGATACTGATGTCTCTGAATGGAGAGAGGCCTGGCACTCTGACAGACAGGCTTGATACTGATGTCTCTGAATGGAGAGAGACCTGGCACTCTGACAGACAGGCTAGATACTGATGTCTCTGAATGGAGAGAGGCCTGGCACTCTGACAGACAGGCTAGATACTGATGTCTCTGAATGGAGAGAGGCCTGGCACTCTGACAGACAGGCTTGATACTGATGTCTCTAAATGCAGAGAGAGACCTGGCACTCTGACAGACAGGCTAGAGACTGATGTCTCTGAATGGAGAGAGACCTGGCACTCTGACAGACAGGCTAGAGACTGATGTCTCTGAATGGAGAGAGACCTGGCACTCTGACAGACAGGCTTGATACTGATGTCTCTGAATGGAGAGAGACCTGGTACTCTGACAGACAGGCTAGATACTGATGTCTCTGAATGGAGAGAGGCCTGGCACTCTGACAGACAGGCTAGATACTGATGTCTCTGAATGCAGAGAGACCTGGCACTCTGACAGACAGGCTTGATACTGATGTCTCTGAATGGAGAGAGACCTGGTACTCTGACAGACAGGCTAGATACTGATGTCTCTGAATGGAGAGAGACCTGGCACTCTGACAGACAGGCTAGATACTGATGTCTCTGAATGGAGAGAGACCAGGCACTCTGACAGACAGGCTAGATACTGATGTCTCTGAATGGAGAGAGACCTGGCACTCTGACAGACAGGCTAGATACTGATGTCTCTGAATGGAGAGAGACCAGGCACTCTGACAGACAGGCTAGAGACTGATGTCTCTGAATGGAGAGAGACCAGGCACTCTGACAGACAGGCTAGAGACTGATGTCTCTGAATGGAGAGAGACCAGGCACTCTGACAGACAGGCTAGATACTGATGTCTCTGAATGGAGAGAGACCAGGCACTCTGACAGACAGGCTAGAGACTGATGTCTCTGAATGGAGAGAGACCTGGTACTCTGACAGACAGGCTTGATACTGATGTCTCTGAATGGAGAGAGACCTGGCACTCTGACAGACAGGCTAGAGACTGATGTCTCTGAATGGAGAGAGACCAGGCACTCTGACAGACAGGCTAGAGACTGATGTCTCTGAATGGAGAGAGACCTGGCACTCTGACAGACAGGCTAGAGACTGATGTCTCTGAATGGAGAGAGACCTGGCACTCTGACAGACAGGCTAGAGACTGATGTCTCTGAATGGAGAGAGGCCTGGCACTCTGACAGACAGGCTAGAGACTGATGTCTCTGAATGGAGAGAGGCCTGGCACTCTGACAGACAGGCTTGATACTGATGTCTCTGAATGGAGAGAGACCTGGCACTCTGACAGACAGGCTAGAGACTGATGTCTCTGAATGGACAGAGACCTGGTACTCTGACAGACAGGCTAGAGACTGATGTCTCTGAATGGAGAGAGACCTGGCACTCTGACAGACAGGCTAGATACTGATGTCTCTGAATGGAGAGAGACCAGGCACTCTGACAGGCTAGATACTGATGTCTCTGAATGGAGAGAGACCTGGCACTCTGACAGACAGGCTAGATACTGATGTCTCTGAATGGAGAGAGACCAGGCACTCTGACAGACAGGCTAGATACTGATGTCTCTGAATGGAGAGAGACCTGGCACTCTGACAGACAGGCTAGATACTGATGTCTCTGAATGGAGAGAGACCTGGCACTCTGACAGACAGGCTAGAGACTGATGTCTCTGAATGGAGAGAGACCAGACACTCTGACAGACAGGCTAGAGACTGATGTCTCTGAATGGAGAGAGACCAGGCACTCTGACAGGCTAGATACTGATGTCTCTGAATGGAGAGAGACCTGGCACTCTGACAGACAGGCTAGATACTGATGTCTCTGAATGGAGAGAGACCAGGCACTCTGACAGGCTAGATACTGATGTCTCTGAATGGACAGAGACCTGGTACTCTGACAGACAGGCTAGATACTGATGTCTCTGAATGGAGAGAGACCTGGCACTCTGACAGACAGGTTAGATACTGATGTCTCTGAATGGAGAGAGACCAGACACTCTGACAGACAGGCTAGATACTGATGTCTCTGAATGGACAGAGACCAGACACTCTGACAGACAGGCTAGATACTGATGTCTCTGAATGGACAGAGACCAGACACTCTGACAGACAGGCTAGATACTGATGTCTCTGAATGGACAGAGACCAGGCACTCTGACAGACAGGCTAGATACTGATGTCTCTGAATGGAGAGAGACCAGGCACTCTGACAGACAGGCTAGATACTGATGTCTCTGAATGGAGAGAGACCAGGCACTCTGACAGGCAGGCTAGAGACTGATGTCTCTGAATGGAGAGAGACCTGGCACTCTGACAGACAGGCTAGAGACTGATGTCTCTGAATGGAGAGAGACCTGGCACTCTGACAGACAGGCTAGAGACTGATGTCTCTGAATGGACAGAGACCAGGCACTCTGACAGGCAGGCTAGATACTGATGTCTCTGAATGGAGAGAGACCAGACACTCTGACAGACAGGCTAGATACTGATGTCTCTGAATGGAGAGAGACCAGGCACTCTGACAGACAGGCTAGAGACTGATGTCTCTGAATGGAGAGAGACCTGGCACTCTGACAGACAGGCTAGAGACTGATGTCTCTGAATGGAGAGAGACCTGGCACTCTGACAGACAGGCTAGAGACTGATGTCTCTGAATGGAGAGAGACCTGGCACTCTGACAGACAGGCTAGAGACTGATGTCTCTGAATGGAGAGAGACCTGGCACTCTGACAGACAGGCTAGATACTGATGTCTCTGAATGGAGAGAGACCTGGCACTCTGACAGACAGGCTAGAGACTGATGTCTCTGAATGGAGAGAGACCAGACACTCTGACAGACAGGCTAGAGACTGATGTCTCTGAATGGAGAGAGACCAGGCACTCTGACAGGCTAGATACTGATGTCTCTGAATGGAGAGAGACCTGGCACTCTGACAGACAGGCTAGATACTGATGTCTCTGAATGGAGAGAGACCAGGCACTCTGACAGGCTAGATACTGATGTCTCTGAATGGACAGAGACCTGGTACTCTGACAGACAGGCTAGATACTGATGTCTCTGAATGGAGAGAGACCTGGCACTCTGACAGACAGGTTAGATACTGATGTCTCTGAATGGAGAGAGACCAGACACTCTGACAGACAGGCTAGATACTGATGTCTCTGAATGGACAGAGACCAGACACTCTGACAGACAGGCTAGATACTGATGTCTCTGAATGGACAGAGACCAGACACTCTGACAGACAGGCTAGATACTGATGTCTCTGAATGGACAGAGACCAGGCACTCTGACAGACAGGCTAGATACTGATGTCTCTGAATGGAGAGAGACCAGGCACTCTGACAGACAGGCTAGATACTGATGTCTCTGAATGGAGAGAGACCAGGCACTCTGACAGGCAGGCTAGAGACTGATGTCTCTGAATGGAGAGAGACCTGGCACTCTGACAGACAGGCTAGAGACTGATGTCTCTGAATGGAGAGAGACCTGGCACTCTGACAGACAGGCTAGAGACTGATGTCTCTGAATGGACAGAGACCAGGCACTCTGACAGGCAGGCTAGATACTGATGTCTCTGAATGGAGAGAGACCAGACACTCTGACAGACAGGCTAGATACTGATGTCTCTGAATGGAGAGAGACCAGGCACTCTGACAGACAGGCTAGAGACTGATGTCTCTGAATGGAGAGAGACCTGGCACTCTGACAGACAGGCTAGAGACTGATGTCTCTGAATGGAGAGAGACCTGGCACTCTGACAGACAGGCTAGAGACTGATGTCTCTGAATGGAGAGAGACCTGGCACTCTGACAGACAGGCTAGATACTGATGTCTCTGAATGGACAGAGACCAGACACTCTGACAGACAGGCTAGATACTGATGTCTCTGAATGGAGAGAGACCAGGCACTCTGACAGACAGGCTAGATACTGATGTCTCTGAATGGAGAGAGACCAGGCACTCTGACAGACAGGCTAGATACTGATGTCTCTGAATGGACAGAGACCAGGCACTCTGACAGACAGGCTAGATACTGATGTCTCTGAATGGAGAGAGACCAGGCACTCTGACAGACAGGCTAGATACTGATGTCTCTGAATGGAGAGAGACCTGGCACTCTGACAGACAGGCTAGAGACTGATGTCTCTGAATGGAGAGAGACCTGGCACTCTGACAGACAGGCTAGATACTGATGTCTCTGAATGGAGAGAGACCTGGTACTCTGACAGACAGGCTAGATACTGATGTCTCTGAATGGAGAGAGACCTGGCACTCTGACAGACAGGCTAGAGACTGATGTCTCTGAATGGACAGAGACCAGACACTCTGACAGGCTAGAGACTGATGTCTCTGAATGGACAGAGACCAGACACTCTGACAGACAGGCTTGATACTGATGTCTCTGAATGGAGAGAGACCAGGCACTCTGACAGACAGGCTAGAGACTGATGTCTCTGAATGGACAGAGACCAGGCACTCTGACAGACAGGCTAGATACTGATGTCTCTGAATGGACAGAGACCAGGCACTCTGACAGACAGGCTAGATACTGATGTCTCTGAATGGAGAGAGACCAGGCACTCTGACAGACAGGCTTGATACTGATGTCTCTGAATGGAGAGAGACCAGGCACTCTGACAGACAGGCTAGAGACTGATGTCTCTGAATGGAGAGAGACCTGGCACTCTGACAGAGGCTTGATACTGATGTCTCTGAATGGAGAGAGACCTGGCACTCTGACAGACAGGCTTGATACTGATGTCTCTGAATGGAGAGAGGCCTGGCACTCTGACAGACAGGCTAGATACTGATGTCTCTGAATGGAGAGAGGCCTGGCACTCTGACAGACAGGCTAGAGACTGATGTCTCTGAATGGAGAAAGACCTGGTACTCTGACAGACAGGCTAGATACTGATGTCTCTGAATGGAGAGAGACCAGGCACTCTGACAGACAGGCTAGAGACTGATGTCTCTGAATGGAGAGAGACCAGGCACTCTGACAGACAGGCTAGATACTGATGTCTCTGAATGGAGAGAGACCAGGCACTCTGACAGACAGGCTAGAGACTGATGTCTCTGAATGGAGAGAGACCTGGTACTCTGACAGACAGGCTAGAGACTGATGTCTCTGTATGGAGAGAGACCTGGCACTCTGACAGACAGGCTAGATACTGATGTCTCTGAATGGAGAGAGACCTGGTACTCTGACAGACAGGCTTGATACTGATGTCTCTGAATGGAGAGAGACCTGGTACTCTGACAGACAGGCTAGAGACTGATGTCTCTGAATGGAGAGAGACCAGGCACTCTGACAGAGGCTTGATACTGATGTCTCTGAATGGAGAGAGGCCTGGCACTCTGACAGACAGGCTAGAGACTGATGTCTCTGAATGGAGAGAGGCCTGGCACTCTGACAGACAGGCTAGATACTGATGTCTCTGAATGGAGAGAGACCTGGTACTCTGACAGACAGGCTAGAGACTGATGTCTCTGAATGGAGAGAGGCCTGGCACTCTGACAGACAGGCTAGAGACTGATGTCTCTGAATGGAGAGAGACCTGGTACTCTGACAGACAGGCTAGAGACTGATGTCTCTGAATGGAGAGAGGCCTGGCACTCTGACAGACAGGCTAGATACTGATGTCTCTGAATGGAGAGAGGCCTGGCACTCTGACAGACAGGCTAGAGACTGATGTCTCTGAATGGAGAGAGACCTGGTACTCTGACAGACAGGCTAGAGACTGATGTCTCTGAATGGAGAGAGGCCTGGCACTCTGACAGACAGGCTAGATACTGATGTCTCTGAATGGAGAGAGACCTGGCACTCTGACAGACAGGCTAGAGACTGATGTCTCTGAATGGAGAGAGACCTGGTACTCTGACAGACAGGCTAGAGACTGATGTCTCTGAATGGAGAGAGGCCTGGCACTCTGACAGACAGGCTAGAGACTGATGTCTCTGAATGGAGAGAGGCCTGGCACTCTGACAGACAGGCTAGATACTGATGTCTCTGAATGGAGAGAGGCCTGGCACTCTGACAGACAGGCTAGAGACTGATGTCTCTGAATGGAGAGAGACCTGGTACTCTGACAGACAGGCTAGAGACTGATGTCTCTGAATGGAGAGAGGCCTGGCACTCTGACAGACAGGCTAGATACTGATGTCTCTGAATGGAGAGAGACCTGGCACTCTGACAGACAGGCTAGAGACTGATGTCTCTGAATGGAGAGAGGCCTGGCACTCTGACAGACAGGCTTGATACTGATGTCTCTGAATGGAGAGAGACCTGGTACTCTGACAGACAGGCTAGATACTGATGTCTCTGAATGGACAGAGACCAGGCACTCTGACAGACAGGCTAGATACTGATGTCTCTGAATGGAGAGAGACCTGGTACTCTGACAGACAGGCTAGAGACTGATGTCTCTGAATGGAGAGAGACCTGGCACTCTGACAGACAGGCTAGATACTGATGTCTCTGAATGGAGAGAGACCAGGCACTCTGACAGACAGGCTAGAGACTGATGTCTCTGAATGGAGAGAGACCAGGCACTCTGACAGACAGGCTAGATACTGATGTCTCTGAATGGAGAGAGACCTGGCACTCTGACAGACAGGCTTGATACTGATGTCTCTGAATGGAGAGAGACCTGGCACTCTGACAGACAGGCTTGATACTGATGTCTCTGAATGGAGAGAGACCTGGTACTCTGACAGACAGGCTAGATACTGATGTCTCTGAATGGAGAGAGGCCTGGCACTCTGACAGACAGGCTAGAGACTGATGTCTCTGAATGGAGATAGACCAGGCACTCTGACAGACAGGCTTGATACTGATGTCTCTGAATGGAGAGAGACCAGGCACTCTGACAGACAGGCTTGAACCTGATGTCTCTGAATGGACAGAGACCAGACACTCTGACAGAGGCTTGATACTGATGTCTCTGAATGGAGAGAGACCAGGCACTCTGACAGACAGGCTAGATACTGATGTCTCTGAATGGAGAGGGACCAGACACTCTGACAGACAGGCTAGATACTGATGTCTCTGAATGGAGAGAGACCTGACACTCTGACAGACAGGCTAGAGACTGATGTCTCTGAATGGAGAGAGACCAGGCACTCTGACAGACAGGCTAGAGACTGATGTCTCTGAATGGAGAGAGACCAGGCACTCTGACAGACAGGCTAGATACTGATGTCTCTGAATGGAGAGAGACCTGGCACTCTGACAGACAGGCTAGAGACTGATATCTCTGAATGGACAGAGACCAGGCACTCTGACAGACAGGCTAGAGACTGATGTCTCTGAATGGAGAGAGACCAGGCACTCTGACAGACAGGCTTGATACTGATGTCTCTGAATGGAGAGAGACCAGGCACTCTGACAGACAGGCTAGAGACTGATGTCTCTGAATGGAGAGAGACCAGGCACTCTGACAGACAGGCTTGATACTGATGTCTCTGAATGGAGAGAGACCAGGCACTCTGACAGACAGGCTAGAGACTGATGTCTCTGAATGGAGAGAGGCCTGGCACTCTGACAGACAGGCTAGACACTGATGTCTCTGAATGGAGAGAGACCTGGTACTCTGACAGACAGGCTAGATACTGATGTCTCTGAATGGAGAGAGACCTGGCACTCTGACAGACAGGCTAGATACTGATGTCTCTGAATGGAGAGAGACCAGGCACTCTGACAGGCTAGATACTGATGTCTCTGAATGGAGAGAGAGACCTGGTACTCTGACAGACAGGCTAGATACTGATGTCTCTGAATGGAGAGAGACCAGGCACTCTGACAGACAGGCTAGAGACTGATGTCTCTGAATGGAGAGAGACCTGGTACTCTGACAGACAGGCTAGAGACTGATGTCTCTGTATGGAGAGAGACCTGGCACTCTGACAGGCTAGATACTGATGTCTCTGAATGGAGAGAGAGACCTGGTACTCTGACAGACAGGCTAGATACTGATGTCTCTGAATGGAGAGAGACCTGGCACTCTGACAGACAGGCTAGATACTGATGTCTCTGAATGGAGAGAGACCTGGCACTCTGACAGACAGGCTAGACACTGATGTCTCTGAATGGAGAGAGACCTGGTACTCTGACAGACAGGCTAGATACTGATGTCTCTGAATTGAGAGAGACCTGGCACTCTTACAGACAGGCTAGATACTGATGTCTCTGAATGGAGAGAGACCAGGCACTCTGACAGGCTAGATACTGATGTCTCTGAATGGAGAGAGAGACCTGGTACTCTGACAGACAGGCTAGATACTGATGTCTCTGAATGGAGAGAGACCAGGCACTCTGACAGACAGGCAAGAGACTGATGTCTCTGAATGGAGAGAGACCTGGTACTCTGACAGACAGGCTAGAGACTGATGTCTCTGTATGGAGAGAGACCTGGCACTCTGACAGGCTAGATACTGATGTCTCTGAATGGAGAGAGAGACCTGGTACTCTGACAGACAGGCTAGATACTGATGTCTCTGAATGGAGAGAGGCCTGGTACTCTGACAGACAGGCTAGATACTGATGTCTCTGAATGGAGAGAGACCTGGTACTCTGACAGACAGGCTAGATACTGATGTCTCTGAATGGAGAGAGACCTGGTACTCTGACAGACAGGCTAGATACTGATGTCTCTGTATGGAGAGAGACCTGGCACTCTGACAGACAGGCTTGATACTGATGTCTCTGAATGGAGAGAGACCAGACACTCTGACAGACAGGCTAGATACTGATGTCTCTGAATGGAGAGAGACCTGGCACTCTGACAGACAGGCTAGATACTGATGTCTCTGAATGGACAGAGACCTGGCACTCTGACAGACAGGCTAGATACTGATGTCTCTGTATGGAGAGAGACCAGACACTCTGACAGACAGGCTAGAGACTGATGTCTCTGAATGGAGAGAGACCTGGTACTCTGACAGACAGGCTTGATACTGATGTCTCTGAATGGAGAGAGACCTGGCACTCTGACAGACAGGCTAGATACTGATGTCTCTGAATGGAGAGAGACCAGGCACTCTGACAGAGGCTTGATACTGATGTCTCTGAATGGAGAGAGACCTGGTACTCTGACAGACAGGCTAGATACTGATGTCTCTGAATGGAGAGAGACCAGACACTCTGACAGACAGGCTAGATACTGATGTCTCTGAATGGACAGAGACCAGGCACTCTGACAGACAGGCTAGAGACTGATGTCTCTGAATGGAGAGAGACCAGGCACTCTGACAGACAGGCTAGATACTGATGTCTCTGAATGGAGAGAGACCAGGCACTCTGACAGACAGGCTAGAGACTGATGTCTCTGAATGGAGAGAGACCTGGTACTCTGACAGACAGGCTAGATACTGATGTCTCTGTATGGAGAGAGACCTGGCACTCTGACAGACAGGCTTGATACTGATGTCTCTGAATGGAGAGAGACCAGACACTCTGACAGACAGGCTAGATACTGATGTCTCTGAATGGAGAGAGACCTGGCACTCTGACAGATAGGCTAGAGACTGATGTCTCTGAATGGAGAGAGACCAGGCACTCTGACAGACAGGCTAGAGACTGATGTCTCTGAATGGAGAGAGACCTGGCACTCTGACAGACAGGCTAGATACTGATGTCTCTGAATGGAGAGAGACCAGGCACTCTGACAGAGGCTTGATACTGATGTCTCTGAATGGAGAGAGACCTGGTACTCTGACAGACAGGCTAGATACTGATGTCTCTGAATGGAGAGAGACCAGACACTCTGACAGACAGGCTAGATACTGATGTCTCTGAATGGAGAGAGACCTGGTACTCTGACAGACAGGCTAGATACTGATGTCTCTGAATGGAGAGAGGCCTGGCACTTTGACAGACAGGCTAGATACTGATGTCTCTGAATGGAGAGAGACCAGACACTCTGACAGACAGGCTAGATACTGATGTCTCTGAATGGAGAGAGACCAGACACTCTGACAGACAGGCTAGATACTGATGTCTCTGAATGGAGAGAGACCTGGCACTCTGACAGACAGGCTAGAGACTGATGTCTCTGAATGGAGAGAGACCTGGCACTCTGACAGACAGGCTAGATACTGATGTCTCTGAATGGAGAGAGACCAGGCACTCTGACAGACAGGCTAGATACTGATGTCTCTGAATGGAGAGAGACCAGGCACTCTGACAGACAGGCTAGAGACTGATGTCTCTGAATGGAGAGAGACCAGACACTCTGACAGACAGGCTAGATACTGATGTCTCTGAATGGAGAGAGACCTGGTACTCTGACAGACAGGCTAGATACTGATGTCTCTGAATGGAGAGAGACCTGGTACTCTGACAGACAGGCTAGATACTGATGTCTCTGAATGGAGAGAGGCCTGGCACTTTGACAGACAGGCTAGATACTGATGTCTCTGAATGGACAGAGACCAGACACTCTGACAGACAGGCTAGATACTGATGTCTCTGAATGGAGAGAGACCTGGCACTCTGACAGACAGGCTAGATACTGATGTCTCTGAATGGAGAGAGACCAGGCACTCTGACAGGCAGGCTAGATACTGATGTCTCTGAATGGAGAGAGGCCTGGCACTCTGACAGACAGGCTAGAGACTGATGTCTCTGAATGGAGAGAGACCTGGTACTCTGACAGACAGGCTAGAGACTGATGTCTCTGAATGGAGAGAGACCAGACACTCTGACAGACAGGCTAGATACTGATGTCTCTGAATGGAGAGAGACCTGGTACTCTGACAGACAGGCTAGATACTGATGTCTCTGAATGGAGAGAGACCTGGTACTCTGACAGACAGGCTAGATACTGATGTCTCTGAATGGAGAGAGGCCTGGCACTTTGACAGACAGGCTAGATACTGATGTCTCTGAATGGAGAGAGACCAGACACTCTGACAGACAGGCTAGATACTGATGTCTCTGAATGGAGAGAGACCAGACACTCTGACAGACAGGCTAGATACTGATGTCTCTGAATGGAGAGAGACCTGGCACTCTGACAGACAGGCTAGAGACTGATGTCTCTGAATGGAGAGAGACCTGGCACTCTGACAGACAGGCTAGATACTGATGTCTCTGAATGGAGAGAGACCTGGCACTCTGACAGACAGGCTAGAGACTGATGTCTCTGAATGGAGAGAGACCTGGCACTCTGACAGACAGGCTAGAGACTGATGTCTCTGAATGGACAGAGACCTGGTACTCTGACAGACAGGCTAGAGACTGATGTCTCTGAATGGAGAGAGACCAGACACTCTGACAGACAGGCTAGATACTGATGTCTCTGAATGGAGAGAGACCTGGCACTCTGACAGACAGGCTAGATACTGATGTCTCTGAATGGAGAGAGACCAGACACTCTGACAGACAGGCTAGATACTGATGTCTCTGAATGGAGAGAGACCTGGTACTCTGACAGACAGGCTAGATACTGATGTCTCTGAATGGAGAGAGACCAGGCACTCTGACAGACAGGCTAGATACTGATGTCTCTGAATGGAGAGAGACCAGGCACTCTGACAGACAGGCTAGAGACTGATGTCTCTGAATGGAGAGAGACCAGACACTCTGACAGACAGGCTAGATACTGATGTCTCTGAATGGAGAGAGACCTGGTACTCTGACAGACAGGCTAGATACTGATGTCTCTGAATGGAGAGAGACCTGGTACTCTGACAGACAGGCTAGATACTGATGTCTCTGAATGGAGAGAGGCCTGGCACTTTGACAGACAGGCTAGATACTGATGTCTCTGAATGGACAGAGACCAGACACTCTGACAGACAGGCTAGATACTGATGTCTCTGAATGGAGAGAGACCTGGCACTCTGACAGACAGGCTAGATACTGATGTCTCTGAATGGAGAGAGACCAGGCACTCTGACAGGCAGGCTAGATACTGATGTCTCTGAATGGAGAGAGGCCTGGCACTCTGACAGACAGGCTAGAGACTGATGTCTCTGAATGGAGAGAGACCTGGTACTCTGACAGACAGGCTAGAGACTGATGTCTCTGAATGGAGAGAGACCAGACACTCTGACAGACAGGCTAGATACTGATGTCTCTGAATGGAGAGAGACCTGGTACTCTGACAGACAGGCTAGATACTGATGTCTCTGAATGGAGAGAGACCTGGTACTCTGACAGACAGGCTAGATACTGATGTCTCTGAATGGAGAGAGGCCTGGCACTTTGACAGACAGGCTAGATACTGATGTCTCTGAATGGAGAGAGACCAGACACTCTGACAGACAGGCTAGATACTGATGTCTCTGAATGGAGAGAGACCAGACACTCTGACAGACAGGCTAGATACTGATGTCTCTGAATGGAGAGAGACCTGGCACTCTGACAGACAGGCTAGAGACTGATGTCTCTGAATGGAGAGAGACCTGGCACTCTGACAGACAGGCTAGATACTGATGTCTCTGAATGGAGAGAGACCTGGCACTCTGACAGACAGGCTAGAGACTGATGTCTCTGAATGGAGAGAGACCTGGCACTCTGACAGACAGGCTAGAGACTGATGTCTCTGAATGGACAGAGACCTGGTACTCTGACAGACAGGCTAGAGACTGATGTCTCTGAATGGAGAGAGACCAGACACTCTGACAGACAGGCTAGATACTGATGTCTCTGAATGGAGAGAGACCTGGCACTCTGACAGACAGGCTAGATACTGATGTCTCTGAATGGAGAGAGACCAGACACTCTGACAGACAGGCTAGATACTGATGTCTCTGAATGGAGAGAGACCTGGTACTCTGACAGACAGGCTAGATACTGATGTCTCTGAATGGAGAGAGACCAGGCACTCTGACAGACAGGCTAGATACTGATGTCTCTGAATGGAGAGAGACCAGACACTCTGACAGACAGGCTAGATACTGATGTCTCTGAATGGAGAGAGGCCTGGCACTCTGACAGACAGGCTAGATACTGATGTCTCTGAATGGAGAGAGACCTGGTACTCTGACAGACAGGCTAGAGACTGATGTCTCTGAATGGACAGAGACCAGGTACTCTGACAGGCTAGAGACTGATGTCTCTGAATGGAGAGAGACCTGGTACTCTGACAGACAGGCTAGAGACTGATGTCTCTGAATGGAGAGAGACCTGGCACTCTGACAGACAGGCTAGAGACTGATGTCTCTGAATGGAGAGAGACCAGGCACTCTGACAGACAGGCTAGATACTGATGTCTCTGAATGGACAGAGACCAGGCACTCTGACAGACAGGCTAGATACTGATGTCTCTGAATGGAGAGAGACCAGACACTCTGACAGACAGGCTAGATACTGATGTCTCTGAATGGACAGAGGCCTGGCACTCTGACAGACAGGCTAGATACTGATGTCTCTGAATGGAGAGAGACCAGACACTCTGACAGACAGGCTAGATACTGATGTCTCTGAATGGAGAGAGACCAGACACTCTGACAGGCTAGAGACTGATGTCTCTGAATGGAGAGAGACCAGGCACTCTGACAGACAGGCTTGATACTGATGTCTCTGAATGGACAGAGACCAGACACTCTGACAGACAGGCTAGATACTGATGTCTCTGAATGGAGAGAGACCAGGCACTCTGACAGACAGGCTAGATACTGATGTCTCTGAATGGAGAGAGACCAGGCACTCTGACAGACAGGCTAGATACTGATGTCTCTGAATGGAGAGAGACCAGACACTCTGACAGACAGGCTAGATACTGATGTCTCTGAATGGAGAGAGACCAGGCACTCTGACAGACAGGCTAGATACTGATGTCTCTGAATGGAGAGAGACCAGGCACTCTGACAGACAGGCTAGATACTGATGTCTCTGAATGGAGAGAGACCAGGCACTCTGACAGACAGGCTTGATACTGATGTCTCTGAATGGAGAGAGACCTGGCACTCTGACAGACAGGCTAGATACTGATGTCTCTGAATGGAGAGAGACCAGACACTCTGACAGACAGGCTAGATACTGATGTCTCTGAATGGAGAGAGACCTGGTACTCTGACAGGCTAGATACTGATGTCTCTGAATGGAGAGAGACCAGGCACTCTGACAGACAGGCTTGATACTGATGTCTCTGAATGGAGAGAGACCTGGTACTCTGACAGGCTAGATACTGATGTCTCTGAATGGACAGAGACCAGACACTCTGACAGACAGGCTAGATACTGATGTCTCTGAATGGAGAGAGACCAGACACTCTGACAGACAGGCTAGATACTGATGTCTCTGAATGGAGAGAGACCTGGTACTCTGACAGACAGGCTAGATACTGATGTCTCTGAATGGAGAGAGACCAGACACTCTGACAGACAGGCTAGATACTGATGTCTCTGAATGGAGAGAGACCAGGCACTCTGACAGACAGGCTTGATACTGATGTCTCTGAATGGAGAGAGACCTGGCACTCTGACAGACAGGCTAGATACTGATGTCTCTGAATGGAGAGAGACCAGACACTCTGACAGACAGGCTAGATACTGATGTCTCTGAATGGAGAGAGACCAGACACTCTGACAGACAGGCTAGATACTGATGTCTCTGAATGGACAGAGACCTGGTACTCTGACAGACAGACTAGATACTGATGTCTCTGAATGGAGAGAGACCTGGCACTCTGACAGACAGGCTAGATACTGATGTCTCTGAATGGAGAGAGACCAGGCACTCTGACAGACAGGCTTGATACTGATGTCTCTGAATGGAGAGAGACCTGGTACTCTGACAGGCTAGATACTGATGTCTCTGAATGGACAGAGACCAGACACTCTGACAGACAGGCTAGATACTGATGTCTCTGAATGGAGAGAGACCAGACACTCTGACAGACAGGCTAGATACTGATGTCTCTGAATGGAGAGAGACCTGGTACTCTGACAGACAGGCTAGATACTGATGTCTCTGAATGGAGAGAGACCAGACACTCTGACAGACAGGCTAGATACTGATGTCTCTGAATGGAGAGAGACCAGGCACTCTGACAGACAGGCTTGATACTGATGTCTCTGAATGGAGAGAGACCTGGCACTCTGACAGACAGGCTAGATACTGATGTCTCTGAATGGAGAGAGACCAGACACTCTGACAGACAGGCTAGATACTGATGTCTCTGAATGGAGAGAGACCAGACACTCTGACAGACAGGCTAGATACTGATGTCTCTGAATGGACAGAGACCTGGTACTCTGACAGACAGACTAGATACTGATGTCTCTGAATGGAGAGAGACCTGGCACTCTGACAGACAGGCTAGATACTGATGTCTCTGAATGGAGAGAGACCTGGTACTCTGACAGACAGGCTAGATACTGATGTCTCTGAATGGAGAGAGACCTGGTACTCTGACAGACAGACTAGATACTGATGTCTCTGAATGGAGAGAGACCAGACACTCTGACAGACAGGCTAGATACTGATGTCTCTGAATGGAGAGAGACCTGGTACTCTGACAGACAGGCTAGATACTGATGTCTCTGAATGGAGAGAGACCTGGCACTCTGACAGACAGGCTAGATACTGATGTCTCTGAATGGAGAGAGACCTGGTACTCTGACAGACAGGCTAGATACTGATGTCTCTGAATGGAGAGAGACCTGGTACTCTGACAGACAGACTAGATACTGATGTCTCTGAATGGACAGAGACCTGGTACTCTGACAGACAGACTAGATACTGATGTCTCTGAATGGAGAGAGACCTGGTACTCTGACAGACAGGCTAGATACTGATGTCTCTGAATGGAGAGAGACCAGACACTCTGACAGACAGGCTAGATACTGATGTCTCTGAATGGAGAGAGACCAGACACTCTGACAGACAGGCTAGATACTGATGTCTCTGAATGGAGAGAGACCAGACACTCTGACAGACAGGCTAGATACTGATGTCTCTGAATGGAGAGAGACCAGACACTCTGACAGACAGGCTAGATACTGATGTCTCTGAATGGAGAGAGACCAGGCACTCTGACAGACAGGCTAGATACTGATGTCTCTGAATGGACAGAGACCAGACACTCTGACAGACAGGCTAGAGACTGATGTCTCTGAATGGAGAGAGACCTGGTACTCTGACAGACAGGCTAGATACTGATGTCTCTGAATGGAGAGAGACCAGGCACTCTGACAGACAGGCTAGATACTGATGTCTCTGAATGGAGAGAGACCTGGTACTCTGACAGACAGGCTAGATACTGATGTCTCTGAATGGAGAGAGACCAGGCACTCTGACAGACAGGCTAGAGACTGATGTCTCTGAATGGACAGAGACCTGGCACTCTGACAGACAGGCTAGATACTGATGTCTCTGTATGGAGAGAGACCAGACACTCTGACAGACAGGCTAGAGACTGATGTCTCTGAATGGAGAGAGACCTGGTACTCTGACAGACAGGCTTGATACTGATGTCTCTGAATGGAGAGAGACCTGGCACTCTGACAGACAGGCTAGATACTGATGTCTCTGAATGGAGAGAGACCAGGCACTCTGACAGACAGGCTAGATACTGATGTCTCTGAATGGAGAGAGACCTGGTACTCTGACAGACAGGCTAGAGACTGATGTCTCTGAATGGAGAGAGACCTGGTACTCTGACAGACAGGCTAGATACTGATGTCTCTGAATGGAGAGAGACCTGGCACTCTGACAGACAGGCTAGAGACTGATGTCTCTGAATGGAGAGAGACCTGGCACTCTGACAGACAGGCTAGAGACTGATGTCTCTGAATGGAGAGAGACCAGGCACTCTGACAGACAGGCTAGATACTGATGTCTCTGAATGGAGAGAGACCTGGCACTCTGACAGACAGGCTAGATACTGATGTCTCTGAATGGAGAGAGGCCTGGCACTCTGACAGACAGGCTAGAGACTGATGTCTCTGAATGGAGAGAGACCTGGTACTCTGACAGACAGGCTAGATACTGATGTCTCTGAATGGAGAGAGACCAGGCACTCTGACAGACAGGCTAGATACTGATGTCTCTGAATGGAGAGAGACCTGGCACTCTGACAGACAGGCTAGATACTGATGTCTCTGTATGGAGAGAGACCAGACACTCTGACAGACAGGCTAGAGACTGATGTCTCTGAATGGAGAGAGACCTGGTACTCTGACAGACAGGCTTGATACTGATGTCTCTGAATGGAGAGAGACCTGGCACTCTGACAGACAGGCTAGATACTGATGTCTCTGAATGGAGAGAGACCAGGCACTCTGACAGACAGGCTAGATACTGATGTCTCTGAATGGAGAGAGACCTGGTACTCTGACAGACAGGCTAGAGACTGATGTCTCTGAATGGAGAGAGACCTGGTACTCTGACAGACAGGCTAGATACTGATGTCTCTGAATGGAGAGAGACCTGGCACTCTGACAGACAGGCTAGAGACTGATGTCTCTGAATGGAGAGAGACCTGGCACTCTGACAGACAGGCTAGAGACTGATGTCTCTGAATGGAGAGAGACCAGGCACTCTGACAGACAGGCTAGATACTGATGTCTCTGAATGGAGAGAGACCTGGCACTCTGACAGACAGGCTAGATACTGATGTCTCTGAATGGAGAGAGGCCTGGCACTCTGACAGACAGGCTAGAGACTGATGTCTCTGAATGGAGAGAGACCTGGTACTCTGACAGACAGGCTAGATACTGATGTCTCTGAATGGAGAGAGGCCTGGCACTCTGACAGGCAGGCTAGAGACTGATGTCTCTGAATGGAGAGAGACCTGGCACTCTGACAGACAGGCTAGATACTGATGTCTCTGAATGGAGAGAGACCAGGCACTCTGACAGACAGGCTAGATACTGATGTCTCTGAATGGAGAGAGACCTGGTACTCTGACAGACAGGCTAGATACTGATGTCTCTGAATGGAGAGAGGCCTGGCACTCTGACAGACAGGCTAGATACTGATGTCTCTGAATGGAGAGAGGCCTGGCACTCTGACAGACAGGCTAGAGACTGATGTCTCTGAATGGAGAGAGGCCTGGCACTCTGACAGACAGGCTAGAGACTGATGTCTCTGAATGGAGAGAGGCCTGGCACTCTGACAGACAGGCTAGATACTGATGTCTCTGAATGGAGAGAGACCAGACACTCTGACAGACAGGCTAGATACTGATGTCTCTGAATGGAGAGAGACCAGACACTCTGACAGACAGGCTAGATACTGATGTCTCTGAATGGAGAGAGACCAGACACTCTGACAGACAGGCTAGATACTGATGTCTCTGAATGGAGAGAGACCAGACACTCTGACAGACAGGCTAGAGACTGATGTCTCTGAATGGAGAGAGACCAGGTACTCTGACAGACAGGCTAGATACTGATGTCTCTGAATGGAGAGAGACCTGGTACTCTGACAGACAGGCTAGATACTGATGTCTCTGAATGGAGAGAGACCAGACACTCTGACAGACAGGCTAGATACTGATGTCTCTGAATGGAGAGAGACCAGGCACTCTGACAGACAGGCTAGAGACTGATGTCTCTGAATGGAGAGAGACCTGGCACTCTGACAGACAGGCTAGATACTGATGTCTCTGAATGGAGAGAGACCAGGTACTCTGACAGACAGGCTTGATACTGATGTCTCTGAATGGACAGAGACCAGACACTCTGACAGACAGGCTAGATACTGATGTCTCTGAATGGACAGAGACCAGACACTCTGACAGACAGGCTAGATACTGATGTCTCTGAATGGACAGAGACCAGACACTCTGACAGACAGGCTAGATACTGATGTCTCTGAATGGAGAGAGGCCTGGCACTCTGACAGACAGGCTAGATACTGATGTCTCTGAATGGAGAGAGACCTGGTACTCTGACAGACAGGCTTGATACTGATGTCTCTGAATGGAGAGAGACCTGGCACTCTGACAGACAGGCTAGATACTGATGTCTCTGAATGGAGAGAGACCAGACACTCTGACAGACAGGCTAGATACTGATGTCTCTGAATGGAGAGAGACCTGGCACTCTGACAGACAGGCTAGATACTGATGTCTCTGAATGGAGAGAGACCTGGTACTCTGACAGACAGGCTAGATACTGATGTCTCTGAATGGAGAGAGACCTGGTACTCTGACAGACAGGCTAGATACTGATGTCTCTGAATGGACAGAGACCAGACACTCTGACAGACAGGCTAGATACTGATGTCTCTGAATGGAGAGAGACCTGGTACTCTGACAGACAGGCTAGATACTGATGTCTCTGAATGGAGAGAGACCTGGTACTCTGACAGACAGGCTAGATACTGATGTCTCTGAATGGACAGAGACCAGACACTCTGACAGACAGGCTAGATACTGATGTCTCTGAATGGACAGAGACCAGACACTCTGACAGACAGGCTAGATACTGATGTCTCTGAATGGACAGAGACCAGACACTCTGACAGGCTAGAGACTGATGTCTCTGAATGGACAGAGACCAGACACTCTGACAGACAGGCTAGATACTGATGTCTCTGAATGGACAGAGACCAGACACTCTGACAGGCTAGATACTGATGTCTCTGAATGGACAGAGACCTGGCACTTGGCATTCAAATTTTACTAGACACAACTTTTACTTTTATTGTCTTTCTTTTCTTATTGAACTGAATGTTTTTCAGTCAGCAAGGGGAGGGAGAAACCCTGTGTATTCCCCATTACCACCACACAGGAAGATATGACCACTCTGACATGTTTCCATGGTAACCCCATTACCACCACACAGGAAGATATGACCACTCTGACATGTTTCCATGGTAACCCCATTACCACCACACAGGAAGATATGACCACTCTGACATGTTTCCATGGTAACCCCATTACCACCACACAGGAAGATATGACCACTCTGACATGTTTCCATGGTAACCCCATTACCACCACACAGGAAGATATGACCACTCTGACATGTTTCCATGGTAACCCCATTACCACCACACAGGAAGATATGACCACTCTGACATGTTTCCACCACCAGACAAAACGCTGACAGGCCCAGTACCTGTATCGGCTGGGAATGACAATGAAAGATGCACATTGTTAAATTAGCAGAACACTGCTTCTATGGTATTATGTAAAGGGTTGTTTGTTCTACATGGACCAGTTACTACATTTGAAAGTTATCAAAACATTTAGTTTAGAATATCTACATAAATTCAGCAATTGCGTTTTTCTCTTATTTCTCTGTACACTCTTCTCCCCATAGGAGAACCCTTTCAATAAACATTTTTGGTTTCAGGTAGAACACTTTTGGGTTTCATGTAGAACCATTTCCACAGAGGGTTCTACATGGAACCCACAACAGTTTTACCTGGAACCAAAAAAATGATTATCCCATGGGGACAGACAAATAACCTCTTTGGAACCCTTGTTTCTAAGAGCGTAGGCTACCTATTGAAGCATCCTCCGACATCTCACCATACACCATACATAACTCTGCTATATAGAACTCGGTTCCATCTCATATTGCTCAAATAAACAGCAAACCTGGATTCAAAAAACAGATAAAGCAACACCTTACGGCACAACGCCTCTCCCCTGTTTGACCTGGACAGTTTGTGTGTCTGTATTGATATGTAGGCTACGTGTGCCATTTAAAAAAAAAAAATTATTGATGGAGTTCTGTCCTGGAGCTGTTATTGTCTATTAATGTTCTGTATTATGTCATGTTTCATGTTTTGTGTGGACCACCGAGAAGAGTAGCTGCTGCTTTCACAACAGCTAATGAGGATCCTAATAAAATACCGAACACCATCTGCCTGTAATTATTGAACTCAACCTGCAGGAGGTTGGTTTGTTGTGATTGAGTGGGGTGAAACAGGCACTGACAGATGGGTGTGACTTGACGGTGGCAAGGACATACCCAAGAAACACCCACATCAAACCACACCCGCAAGCCAACTCACGTTTGGCTTCTGTCATGGCTGCCAGCATTTCTTGACGAGCAAGCCGAAAAAAAAACAAGGTATAATCAGAGGTTACATTTCCCTTTTAAGGGTTAGCAGTGTGGTCAGTGGAGATAGCAGCAATACGTTTGGTCCCATGAACACTGTCCCTCCTAGGGATACTTATTGAGATGACACTAACAAAGGGCCACATTCTCCCTTCTTGTCATGTTCTTTTCATATAATTTACACACAGATAATACACCAATACACGGACATCAAAAGCTAAACACATCCCCGATCCAATAGGCTTATTTTATAATATATTTATAAAGGAACGTTTTTAGAGATTACAGTTGACAGAAGTCACTTGCATTTTTTTCCCTGAATCCTCACAGCCTGGGAACCTTAAAGATAGGATGGGTGTTTTGGGTTTAGGGATGATAAAAGGTAAATGGCAAAACCATTCTGATGCTATCTCCTGTCAGGCCAAGTAAACAAACACAAAAAAAAACATCTGGGAAGTTACTATAAAGGACATGCACGAATATAAACTTTTGAAGAGTTCTAAAGGGGAAAGAAATGTGGACATGAGTTCAAATCAAATACAGTCACTTTGCTATTTTTAAACAACTTAATAAATGTTGTCGGGGAATATTCGTTGTCCTCAGACAGAAATTATAGTGAAATGGATTGATTTAAATTGTCAACACTCGAATAGTTTATCTTCTTAGCATATTATAGCATAGCTTACTAGCGTATTATACCATAGCTTATTAGCGTGTTATAGCATAACTTATTAGCATATTATAGCATAGCTTACTAGCGTATTATACCATAGCTTATTAGCGTGTTATAGCATAACTTATTAGCATATTATAGCATAGCTTACTAGCGTATTATACCATAGCTTATTAGCGTGTTATAGCATAACTTATTAGCATATTATAGCATAGCTTACTAGCGTATTATACCATAGCTTATTAGCGTGTTATAGCATAACTTATTAGCATATTATAGCATAGCTTACTAGCGTATTATACCATAGCTTATTAGCGTGTTATAGCATAACTTATTAGCATATTATAGCATGGCTTACTAGCGTATTATACCATAGCTTATTAGCGTGTTATAGCATAACTTATTAGCATATTATAGCATAGCTTATTTGCATGTTATAGTATAGTTTATTAGAATATTACAGTATGGGGTATGAGCTTATTATAGCATAGCTTATTACCATATTATAGCATAGCTTATTAGCATAATACAGCATAGCTTATTAGCGTATTATACCATAGCTTATTAGCATATTATAGCATAGCTTATTAGCATATTATAGCATAGCTTATTAGACAGCCAACACTGATTTTGTCGCTTGGCTTCAGTCCAGATGGGGGAAATATAACTTGTTGCAGAAAAAGTGTTTTTTACATAGCTTGGTCAAACTGACAGATATAGGAGAACATATTGTACGATTTGCAATTCGTATCATACAGCATTGTACCAAAATACAATTCATAACATTTCAAATTAATTAAAATTCATAACATATCTTAGGAAATGCATGATGGACATCCAGCAAAAAAACATATACCATACGAAATGTTACATGTCCTACTAATTGGAGTATATCGGATTTACATTTACTATGTCACATCTAGCGCTGAGTCCAGATTGCCATTTTGTACTTAGAAATGTATGATATGTGGCCATTGATTCTTGAAGAATATAACTTATAAATGCCTCATGAGTTTAGTTCAGCTGTCACTCCATCAGAACCCAAAATATAAGCTTGTTTTTTCCTCCAATGTTTGTAAACAAAGTACATGTAAACAAACTGTATAGCCTCAAAACAGGGTTAAAACTATCATGTTTATCTTATGGTTGTTCTAGTCCTTACATGCATAGCTCTGTCTACGAACAGTGATAACATTTCTCCAGCCTCGTCTCTCAGATTTTACCTAAAAAAAAAGTGGCAGGTTATTGTTTCAACTATTGATTCGCCACTTCACTTCCAACAACCCTTTTTGGAAGCTTTTTTTTTATTTATCTAAGAGCGTATTTGATTTGACGTCTATTTGAAAAAAATAAAAAATAAGGACTGCTCCAAAAAAAAAAAACATAAGGAGCCTAAACATAGAAGAGTAGAACACGTCAGTCGTTGAGACATACTGTCACATTTTCCAGGCCAAGCCCATCTCCACAGCTTTGTCAGTCAGGATTTGACTAGTCTATCGCTACGCAGCCTTAATCTGTTTTCTGCAACAACATATATATATACTTAGTTACCATTAGAGATTCTCTATATTCAAATTGTATGTCTTTATGAGAAGTGCAAATTAATAAGGTGTTTTGACTATGATCCGTTTGCACATTGGTTACCTAAAACATACTGTTTGTATGGAAGCGTTTTGTAAAAGGAATCTAGAAAATCCCTTTCAGAGTGCTAGAGATGCAAATGGCCAGTGCTAACATAACAAACATCAGCCTGGCATTCCTGTTGGTGTGATTCTGAAAAGCTTAGGTGTGTCAAGTCCATCAGGTCTATTAGGTTTATCAGGTCTATCAGGTCTGTCAGGTCTGTCAGGTCTATCAGGTCTGTCAGGTCTGTCAGGTCTATCAGGTCTATCAGGTCTGTCAGGTCTGTCAGGTCTATCAGGTCTATCAGGTCTATCAGGTCTGTCAGGTCTGTCAGGTTTATCAGGTTTATCAGGTCTGTCAGGTTTATCAGGTTTATCAGGTCTGTCAGGTCTGTCAGGTTTATCAGGTCTATCAGGTCTGTCAGGTCTATCAGGTTTATCAGGTCTACCAGGTCTGTCAGGTCTATCAGGTCTGTCAGGTCTATCAGGTCTGTCAGGTCTATTAGGTCTACCAGGTCTATCAGGTCTATCAGGTCTATCAGGTTTATCAGGTTTATCAGGTTTATCAGGTCTACCAGGTTTATCAGGTCTATCAGGTCTGTCAGGTCTATCAGGTTTATCAGGTCTACCAGGTCTGTCAGGTCTATCAGGTCTGTCAGGTCTATCAGGTCTGTCAGGTCTATTAGGTCTACCAGGTCTATCAGGTCTATCAGGTTTATCAGGTCTATCAGGTCTATCAGGTTTATCAGGTCTATCAGGTTTATCAGGTCTATCAGGTCTATCAGGTTTATCAGGTCTATCAGGTCTATCAGGTTTATCAGGTCTGTCAGGTTTATCAGGTTTATCAGGTCTATCAGGTCTATCAGATGTTGCCCTATTGTAATTTTGCCCTGTTGCCCTGTTGTAGTGTTGCCCTGTTGTAATTTTGCCATGTTGTAATGTTGCCCTGTTGTAATGTTGCCTTGTTGTAATGTTGCCCTATTGTAATGTTGCTCTGTTGTAGTGTTGCTCTGTTGTAATGTTGCCTTGTTGTAATGTTGCCCTATTGTAATGTTGCTCTGTTGTAGTGTTGCTCTGTTGTAATGTTGCCCTATTGTAATGTTGCCCTGTTGTAATGTTGCCCTATTGTAATGTTGCTCTGTTGTAATGTTGCCCTGTTGTAATGTTGCCCTATTGTAATGTTGCTCTGTTGTAATGTTGCCTTATTGTAATGTTGCCATGTTGCCCTATTGTAATGTTGCCCTATTGCCCTGTTGTAATGTTGCCCTACTGTAACATTGCCCTGTTGTAATGTTGCCCTGTTGCCCTGTTGTAATGTTGCCCTATTGCCCTGTTGTAATTTTGCCCTACTGTAACATTGCCCTGTTGTAATGTTGCCTTATTGTAATGTTGCTCTATTGTAATGTTGCCCTATTGCCCTGTTGTAATGTTGCCCTATTGCCTTGTTGTAATGTTGCCCTGTTGTAATGTTGCCTTATTGTAATTTTGCCCTATTGCCCTATTGTAATGTTGCCCTATTGTAATGTTGCCCTACTGTAACGTTGCCCTGTTGTAATGTTGCTCTGTTGTAATGTTGCTCTTTTGTAATGTTGCCTTATTGTAATTTTGCACTATTGCCCTGTTGTAATGTTTCCCTTTTGTAATGTTGCCCTGTTGTAATGTTGCCCTATTGCCCTGTTGTAATGTTGCCCTACTGTAACATTTCCCTGTTGTAATGTTGCCCTGTTGTAATGTTGCTCTGTTGTAATGTTGCCATGCTGTAATGTTGCTCTATTGTAATGTTGCTCTGTTGCAATGTTGCCGTGTTGTAATGTTGCACTGTTGCCCTGTTGTAATGATGCCCTGTTGTAATTTTGCCCTTTTGTAATGTTGCCCTATTGTAATGTTCCCCTATTGTAATGTTGCCCTATTGTAATGTTGCATTGTTGCCCTGTTGTAATGTTGCCCTGTTGCCCTGTTGCCCTGTTGTAATGTTGCCTTGTTGTAATGTTGCCCTATTGTAATGTTGCCCTGTTGTAATGTTGCTCTGTTGTAATGTTGCCTTGTTGCAATGTTGCCCTATTGTAATGTTGTAATGTTGTGTTATTGTAATGTTGCCTTGTTGCAATGTTGCCCTATTGTAATGTTGTAATGTTGTGTTATTGTAATGTTGCCCTGTTGTAATGTTGCCCTATTGTAATGTTGTAATGTTGTGTTATTGTAATGTTGCCCTGTTGTAATATTGCTCTGTTGTAATGTTGCCCTGTTGTAATGTTGCCCTATTGTAATATTGCTCTGTTGTAATGTTGCCCTGTTGTAATGTTGCCCTATTGTAATGTTGCCCTGTTGTAATATTGCTCTGTTGTAATGTTGCCCTGTTGTAATGTTGCCCTATTGTAATGTTGCCCTATTGTAATATTGCTCTGTTGTAATGTTGCTCTGTTGTAATGTTGCCCTGTTGTAATATTCTCTGTTTGTTAAAGCACACTCAGATCACTTTCAAAACAGGTCAAGGAATAGCCAAGGTTAAGAGCATCTTATCCTACCTTCTGTAAAAAGGTACTACTGAGGTGCTACTGAAGAGTGTTCTGCAAGCATGAAGTGGAATGAATCTGTCCAATCTTCAGATGTGAGTAAAAAAAATTATGCATTTATTGACAGAACAACAATAAGTATACCTTTATGCCTTTATGGTGTCCTTCAATGGCACTACCTTTCTCTCTGAGGAGGAGTACGTTTTGTTTCAGGGGTCCGTGATAGTAAATATATCTTAGAATGATCTCCAAGCATACAGATGAACTTTTCCATCAAAATGTTTAATGTGTTTTGAGGAACAACTATGCATTTATTGACAGAACAAGTACGGCTTTATCTGTCTCTGCTGCCTTATACGAGTGATCTTCTGCTCTCCGAGGAGAAATAATTTTGGTTTGTAGAAGTACTGTAGTACTGAAGAAATCATTTTGGTTTGGTTGGGGATGTTCGTCATTAGGAGTCAGTGATACGATAAACGGCGCTGTGGAAAGAGGAGAGAGAGAGAGGAGAGAAAGAGGAGAGAGAGAGGAGAGAGAAAGGAGAGTGAGAAAAGAGAGAAAGAGAGGAGAGAGAGGAGAGAGAGAGAGGAGAGAGAGAGGAGAGAGAGAAAGAGAGGAGGGAGAGGAGAGAGAGGAGCGAGAAAGAGAGGAGAGAGAGGAGAGAGAGAGCGAGATGTGAGAGAGGAGAGAGAGAGACAGGATCAATGGCAGAGGGTCTGTGGGCAGCGGGTGGGCAGCGGGTGGGGAGCGGCGGTGCGGGCAGGTCACAGGGACGAACAGCGTGAGAGCCTTTCATGGTGACAGCCTCCCCACTGGCCTCTGAGCATGGAGCAGCCAGCATCAACCACACTCAAGGGGAGACAATGTCTGCGCTCTAAATGACACTCTATTCCTTATTTAGTGTACTTCTTTCAAACAGGGTCAAAAGTAGTGCACTATCTAGGCGAATAGGGTGTTGTTTGGGACACAGATAAATAACACAGGCCTCTCATTTTCCAAAAACACATGGAGAGACATGGATTTTAACTTGACATTGAGTTTTTGAGGGGATTAGTCTTTCTTTTTTGTGCCACAGCAGCTATGAAGTGGGACGGAAACAGAACAAAAGGGCAATATGAGAAGCAGAAAATGTGTTTTTTTTCTTCAATTAAATATGAAAATGTGTTGAAATCAAATCAAATAGCTTTTGTAAATACGGTTAAATTAAAATAAGAAATGGGTTTGTGATTTTTGCCAACGAAGCCCCTGTATCTACTTCCCCAGAGTCAGATGATCTCGTGGATACCATGTCTGTCTCTGCGTCCAGTATAAAGAAAATTAAAGGTAGTTTCGTGAGCCAATGCTAACTAGCAATAGCGCTAGCTTAGCGCATAGACTAGGGCCTCTATTCGCTGAGACATTACAGATTCCGTGATAGAAAATTAAAGGTAATTTCACATTGAGCCGACATATGCAGCGTTTTACCGTGAAAGCAGTCTTTGCTAAAGCGGGAACATTACCTTTAAATATTCAATCACGCTGTAAAGCTGAACTAATGAGGATTGATAAGCCCGTGATGTCTTTTGATGCTAGCTGTACCCCCCCTCCCTCCCTCCCTCCCTCCCTCCCTCCCTCCCTCCCTCCCTCCCTCCACTTCTCTCCATACTCCCTCCCTCCCTCCACTTCTCTCCATACTCCCTCCCTCCTACCCCCTCCCTCCCTCTCTGTCACTTCCTCCCTCCCTCCCTCTCTCCACTTCTCTCCATACTCCCTCCCTCCTACTCCCTCCCTCCCTCCCTCCACTTCTCTCCATACTCCCTCCCTCTCTCTCTCTCACTGCCTCCCTCCCTCCCTCCCTCCACTTCTCTCCATACTCCCTCCCTCCTACCCTCTCCCTCCCTCCCTCTCTCTCACTGCCTCCCTCCCTCCCTCCTACCCCCTCCCTCTCTCTCACTGCCTCCCTCCCTCCCTCCCTCCCTCCATCCATCCACTTCTCTCCATACTCCCTCCCTCTACTTTTCTCCATACTCCCTCCCTCCCTCTCTCTCACTGCCTCCCTCCCTCCCTCCACTTCTCTCCATACTCCCTCCCTCCACTTCTCTCCATACTCCCTCCTTCCTACCCACTCCCTCCCTCTCTCTCTCTCACTGCCTCCCTCCCTCCCTCCACTTCTCTCCATACTCCCTCCCTCCCTCCACTTCTCTCCATACTCCCTCCCTCCTACCCACTCCCTCCCTCTCTCTCTCACTGCCTCCCTCCCTCCCTCCCTCCACTTCTCTTCACCCTCCCTCCCTCCACTTCTCTCCATACTCCCTCCCTCCTACCCACTCCTTTCCTCTCTTCACCCTCCCTCCTTCCACTTCTCTCCATACTCCCTCCCTCCTACCCACTCCCTCCCTCCCTCTCTGTCACTGCCTCCCTCCCTCCCTCCCTCCCTCCACTTCTCTCCATACTCCCTCCCTCCTACCCACTCCTTCCCTCCCTCTCTCTCACTCCCTCCACTTCTCTCCATACTCCCTCCCTCCTACCCACTCCCTCCCTCCCTCTCTGTCACTGCCTCCCTCCCTCCCTCCCTCCACTTCTCTCCATACTCCCTCCCTCCTACCCACTCCTTCCCTCCCTCTCTCTCACTCCCTCCACTTCTCTCCATACTCCCTCCCTCCTACCCACTCCTTTCCTCTCTTCACCCTCCCTCCTTCCACTTCTCTCCATACTCCCTCCCTCCTACCCACTCCCTCCCTCCCTCTCTGTCACTGCCTCCCTCCCTCCCTCCCTCCACTTCTCTCCATACTCCCTCCCTCCTACCCACTCCTTCCCTCCCTCTCTCACACTCCCTCCACTTCTCTCCATACTCCCTCCCTCCCTCCTACCCACTCCCTCACTACCCCCTTTCCTCCTGTGGTCATTAGCATTCAGGACACATTTATTGAACCCATGGCAGGAGACTAAAAGCACAGGATCTGCATTGGATTTGACAAGGGGAGGTTGTTTTTCGGGGCCTCGGCTTGATCCTGAAATGACATGCAGAGCTCTGATTGACTGTGGCTTCGTCTCAAACGGTACCCTATTCTTTAGATAGTGCACTACGTTTGACCAATAGGACTTTGCATTACTGTATGTAGGGAGTAGGTTGCCATTTGGGACGAAAGCATAGTGTGCCATGATGGGGTTGCATGCACCCTGCACCTGCATCAATCGTTCCCTCAATCAATCGCCTTAATGAAGAACAGACTATAATTAAATCAGAAGCACTAATAACACTAATGGTTGTCGTCCCCCCCCCCCCCCCCCCCCCTCTGTCAGAGACCGGTTGAGATGTGGCCCCAAGGGAAATAACCCTTTTTTTTGGGCAAATGGTTTTATAATCAATGATTAGCTGTTTATCAACAATTAGCGAGTTCAACTTTTGACTTTGATGTTTGCCAACGAGAAGAGAGTTAATCCTTCCATGTTCTTTTTGGTTCTGTTCTGTCTCCGGGATCTACAGAAGAGAAGTGGCTGCTGTGTTTGATTTATCATATGTGTGTGTGTGTGTCTGTGTGTCTGTCAGTGGGGTAATGTATGGTCTGCTACAGAAGAGAAGTGGCTGCTGTGTTTGATTTATCATATGTGTGTGTGTGTGTCTGTGTGTCTGTCAGTGGGGTAATGTATGGTCTGCTACAGAAGAGAAGTGGCTGCTGTGTTTGATTTATCATATGTGTGTGTGTGTGTCTGTGTGTCTGTCAGTGGGGTAATGTATGGTCTGCTACAGAAGAGAAGTGGCTGCTGTGTTTGATTTATCATATGTGTGTGTGTGTGTCTGTGTGTCTGTCAGTGGGGTAATGTATGGTCTGCTACAGAAGAGGAGTGGCTGCTTTGTTTGATTTATCATATGTGTGTGTGTGTGTGTCTGTGTGTCTGTCAGTGGGGTAATGTATGGTCTGCTACAGAAGAGAAGTGGCTGCTGTGTTTGATTTATCATATGTGTGTGTGTGTGTCTGTGTGTCTGTCAGTGGGGTAATGTATGGTCTGCTACAGAAGAGAAGTGGCTGCTGTGTTTGATTTATCATATGTGTGTGTGTGTCTGTGTGTCTGTCAGTGGGGTAATGTATGGTCTGCTACAGAAGAGAAGTGGCTGCTGTGTTTGATTTATCATATGTGTGTGTGTGTGTGTCTGTGTGTCTGTCAGTGGGGTAATGTATGGTCTGCTACAGAAGAGAAGTGGCTGCTGTGTTTGATTTATCATATGTGTGTGTGTGTCTGTGTGTCTGTCAGTGGGGTAATGTATGGTCTGCTACAGAAGAGAAGTGGCTGCTGTGTTTGATTTATCATATGTGTGTGTGTGTGTCTGTGTGTCTGTCAGTGGGGTAATGTATGGTCTGCTACAGAAGAGAAGTGGCTGCTGTGTTTGATTTATCATATGTGTGTGTGTGTGTCTGTGTGTCTGTCAGTGGGGTAATGTATGGTCTGCTACAGAAGAGAAGTGGCTGCTGTGTTTGATTTATCATATGTGTGTGTGTGTGTCTGTGTGTCTGTCAGTGGGGTAATGTATGGTCTGCTACAGAAGAGAAGTGGCTGCTGTGTTTGATTTATCATATGTGTGTGTGTGTGTCTGTGTGTCTGTCAGTGGGGTAATGTATGGTCTGCTACAGAAGAGAAGTGGCTGCTGTGTTTGATTTATCATATGTGTGTGTGTGTGTGTCTGTGTGTCTGTCAGTGGGGTAATGTATGGTCTGCTACAGAAGAGAAGTGGCTGCTGTGTTTGATTTATCATATGTGTGTGTGTGTGTCTGTGTGTCTGTCAGTGGGGTAATGTATGGTCTGCTACAGAAGAGAAGTGGCTGCTGTGTTTGATTTATCATATGTGTGTGTGTGTGTCTGTGTGTCTGTCAGTGGGGTAATGTATGGTCTGCTACAGAAGAGAAGTGGCTGCTGTGTTTGATTTATCATATGTGTGTGTGTGTGTGTCTGTGTGTCTGTCAGTGGGGTAATGTATGGTCTGCTACAGAAGAGAAGTGGCTGCTGTGTTTGATTTATCATATGTGTGTGTGTGTGTCTGTGTGTCTGTCAGTGGGGTAATGTATGGTCTGCTACAGAAGAGAAGTGGCTGCTGTGTTTGATTTATCATATGTGTGTGTGTGTCTGTGTGTCTGTCAGTGGGGTAATGTATGGTCTGCTACAGAAGAGAAGTGGCTGCTGTGTTTGATTTATCATATGTGTGTGTGTGTGTCTGTGTGTCTGTCAGTGGGGTAATGTATGGTCTGCTACAGAAGAGAAGTGGCTGCTGTGTTTGATTTATCATATGTGTGTGTGTGTGTCTGTGTGTCTGTCAGTGGGGTAATGTATGGTCTGCTACAGAAGAGAAGTGGCTGCTGTGTTTGATTTATCATATGTGTGTGTGTGTGTCTGTGTGTCTGTCAGTGGGGTAATGTATGGTCTGCTACAGAAGAGAAGTGGCTGCTGTGTTTGATTTATCATATGTGTGTGTGTGTGTCTGTGTGTCTGTCAGTGGGGTAATGTATGGTCTGCTACAGAAGAGAAGTGGCTGCTGTGTTTGATTTATCATATGTGTGTGTGTGTCTGTGTGTCTGTCAGTGGGGTAATGTATGGTCTGCTACAGAAGAGAAGTGGCTGCTGTGTTTGATTTATCATATGTGTGTGTGTGTGTCTGTGTGTCTGTCAGTGGGGTAATGTATGGTCTGCTACAGAAGAGAAGTGGCTGCTGTGTTTGATTTATCATATGTGTGTGTGTGTGTCTGTGTGTCTGTCAGTGGGGTAATGTATGGTCTGCTACAGAAGAGAAGTGGCTGCTGTGTTTGATTTATCATATGTGTGTGTGTGTGTCTGTCTGTGTGTCTGTCAGTGGGGTAATGTATGGTCTGCTACAGAAGAGAAGTGGCTGCTGTGTTTGATTTATCATATGTGTGTGTGTGTGTGTCTGTGTGTCTGTCAGTGGGGTAATGTATGGTCTGCTACAGAAGAGAAGTGGCTGCTGTGTTTGATTTATCATATGTGTGTGTGTGTGTCTGTGTGTCTGTCAGTGGGGTAATGTATGGTCTGCTACAGAAGAGAAGTGGCTGCTGTGTTTGATTTATCATATGTGTGTGTGTGTGTCTGTGTGTCTGTCAGTGGGGTAATGTATGGTCTGCTACAGAAGAGAAGTGGCTGCTGTGTTTGATTTATCATATGTGTGTGTGTGTGTCTGTGTGTCTGTCAGTGGGGTAATGTATGGTCTGCTACAGAAGAGAAGTGGCTGCTGTGTTTGATTTATCATATGTGTGTGTGTGTGTGTCTGTGTGTCTGTCAGTGGGGTAATGTATGGTCTGCTACAGAAGAGAAGTGGCTGCTGTGTTTGATTTATCATATGTGTGTGTGTGTGTCTGTGTGTCTGTCAGTGGGGTAATGTATGGTCTGCTACAGAAGAGAAGTGGCTGCTGTGTTTGATTTATCATATGTGTGTGTGTGTGTGTCTGTGTGTCTGTCAGTGGGGTAATGTATGGTCTGCTACAGAAGAGAAGTGGCTGCTGTGTTTGATTTATCATATGTGTGTGTGTGTGTGTCTGTGTGTCTGTCAGTGGGGTAATGTATGGTCTGCTACAGAAGAGAAGTGGCTGCTGTGTTTGATTTATCATATGTGTGTGTGTGTGTCTGTGTGTCTGTCAGTGGGGTAATGTATGGTCTGCTACAGAAGAGAAGTGGCTGCTGTGTTTGATTTATCATATGTGTGTGTGTGTGTGTCTGTGTGTCTGTCAGTGGGGTAATGTATGGTCTGCTACAGAAGAGAAGTGGCTGCTGTGTTTGATTTATCATATGTGTGTGTGTGTGTGTCTGTGTGTCTGTCAGTGGGGTAATGTATGGTCTGCTACAGAAGAGAAGTGGCTGCTGTGTTTGATTTATCATATGTGTGTGTGTGTGTCTGTGTGTCTGTCAGTGGGGTAATGTATGGTCTGCTACAGAAGAGGAGTGGCTGCTGTGTTTGATTTATCATATGTGTGTGTGTGTGTCTGTGTGTCTGTCAGTGGGGTAATGTATGGTCTGCTACAGAAGAGAAGTGGCTGCTGTGTTTGATTTATCATATGTGTGTGTGTGTGTCTGTGTGTCTGTCAGTGGGGTAATGTATGGTCTGCTACAGAAGAGAAGTGGCTGCTGTGTTTGATTTATCATATGTGTGTGTGTGTGTCTGTGTGTCTGTCAGTGGGGTAATGTATGGTCTGCTACAGAAGAGAAGTGGCTGCTGTGTTTGATTTATCATATGTGTGTGTGTGTGTCTGTGTGTCTGTCAGTGGGGTAATGTATGGTCTGCTACAGAAGAGAAGTGGCTGCTGTGTTTGATTTATCATATGTGTGTGTGTGTGTCTGTGTGTCTGTCAGTGGGGTAATGTATGGTCTGCTACAGAAGAGAAGTGGCTGCTGTGTTTGATTTATCATATGTGTGTGTGTGTCTGTGTGTCTGTCAGTGGGGTAATGTATGGTCTGCTACAGAAGAGAAGTGGCTGCTGTGTTTGATTTATCATATGTGTGTGTGTGTGTCTGTCTGTGTGTCTGTCAGTGGGGTAATGTATGGTCTGCTACAGAAGAGAAGTGGCTGCTGTGTTTGATTTATCATATGTGTGTGTGTGTGTGTCTGTGTGTCTGTCAGTGGGGTAATGTATGGTCTGCTACAGAAGAGAAGTGGCTGCTGTGTTTGATTTATCATATGTGTGTGTGTGTGTGTCTGTGTGTCTGTCAGTGGGGTAATGTATGGTCTGCTACAGAAGAGAAGTGGCTGCTGTGTTTGATTTATCATATGTGTGTGTGTGTGTCTGTGTGTCTGTCAGTGGGGTAATGTATGGTCTGCTACAGAAGAGAAGTGGCTGCTGTGTTTGATTTATCATATGTGTGTGTGTGTGTGTCTGTGTGTCTGTCAGTGGGGTAATGTATGGTCTGCTACAGAAGAGAAGTGGCTGCTGTGTTTGATTTATCATATGTGTGTGTGTGTGTGTCTGTGTGTCTGTCAGTGGGGTAATGTATGGTCTGCTACAGAAGAGAAGTGGCTGCTGTGTTTGATTTATCATATGTGTGTGTGTGTGTCTGTGTGTCTGTCAGTGGGGTAATGTATGGTCTGCTACAGAAGAGAAGTGGCTGCTGTGTTTGATTTATCATATGTGTGTGTGTGTGTGTCTGTGTGTCTGTCAGTGGGGTAATGTATGGTCTGCTACAGAAGAGAAGTGGCTGCTGTGTTTGATTTATCATATGTGTGTGTGTGTGTGTCTGTGTGTCTGTCAGTGGGGTAATGTATGGTCTGCTACAGAAGAGAAGTGGCTGCTGTGTTTGATTTATCATATGTGTGTGTGTGTGTGTCTGTGTGTCTGTCAGTGGGGTAATGTATGGTCTGCTACAGAAGAGAAGTGGCTGCTGTGTTTGATTTATCATATGTGTGTGTGTGTCTGTGTGTCTGTCAGTGGGGTAATGTATGGTCTGCTACAGAAGAGAAGTGGCTGCTGTGTTTGATTTATCATATGTGTGTGTGTGTGTCTGTGTGTCTGTCAGTGGGGTAATGTATGGTCTGCTACAGAAGAGAAGTGGCTGCTGTGTTTGATTTATCATATGTGTGTGTGTGTGTCTGTGTGTCTGTCAGTGGGGTAATGTATGGTCTGCTACAGAAGAGAAGTGGCTGCTGTGTTTGATTTATCATATGTGTGTGTGTGTGTCTGTGTGTCTGTCAGTGGGGTAATGTATGGTCTGCTACAGAAGAGAAGTGGCTGCTGTGTTTGATTTATCATATGTGTGTGTGTGTCTGTGTGTCTGTCAGTGGGGTAATGTATGGTCTGCTACAGAAGAGAAGTGGCTGCTGTGTTTGATTTATCATATGTGTGTGTGTGTGTCTGTCTGTGTGTCTGTCAGTGGGGTAATGTATGGTCTGCTACAGAAGAGAAGTGGCTGCTGTGTTTGATTTATCATATGTGTGTGTGTGTGTGTCTGTGTGTCTGTCAGTGGGGTAATGTATGGTCTGCTACAGAAGAGAAGTGGCTGCTGTGTTTGATTTATCATATGTGTGTGTGTGTGTGTCTGTGTGTCTGTCAGTGGGGTAATGTATGGTCTGCTACAGAAGAGAAGTGGCTGCTGTGTTTGATTTATCATATGTGTGTGTGTGTGTCTGTGTGTCTGTCAGTGGGGTAATGTATGGTCTGCTACAGAAGAGAAGTGGCTGCTGTGTTTGATTTATCATATGTGTGTGTGTGTGTGTCTGTGTGTCTGTCAGTGGGGTAATGTATGGTCTGCTACAGAAGAGAAGTGGCTGCTGTGTTTGATTTATCATATGTGTGTGTGTGTGTGTCTGTGTGTCTGTCAGTGGGGTAATGTATGGTCTGCTACAGAAGAGAAGTGGCTGCTGTGTTTGATTTATCATATGTGTGTGTGTGTGTGTCTGTGTGTCTGTCAGTGGGGTAATGTATGGTCTGCTACAGAAGAGGAGTGGCTGCTGTGTTTGATTTATCATATGTGTGTGTGTGTGTCTGTGTGTCTGTCAGTGGGGTAATGTATGGTCTGCTACAGAAGAGAAGTGGCTGCTGTGTTTGATTTATCATATGTGTGTGTGTGTGTCTGTGTGTCTGTCAGTGGGGTAATGTATGGTCTGCTACAGAAGAGAAGTGGCTGCTGTGTTTGATTTATCATATGTGTGTGTGTGTGTCTGTGTGTCTGTCAGTGGGGTAATGTATGGTCTGCTACAGAAGAGAAGTGGCTGCTGTGTTTGATTTATCATATGTGTGTGTGTGTGTCTGTGTGTCTGTCAGTGGGGTAATGTATGGTCTGCTACAGAAGAGAAGTGGCTGCTGTGTTTGATTTATCATATGTGTGTGTGTGTGTCTGTGTGTCTGTCAGTGGGGTAATGTATGGTCTGCTACAGAAGAGAAGTGGCTGCTGTGTTTGATTTATCATATGTGTGTGTGTGTCTGTGTGTCTGTCAGTGGGGTAATGTATGGTCTGCTACAGAAGAGAAGTGGCTGCTGTGTTTGATTTATCATATGTGTGTGTGTGTGTGTCTGTGTGTCTGTCAGTGGGGTAATGTATGGTCTGCTACAGAAGAGAAGTGGCTGCTGTGTTTGATTTATCATATGTGTGTGTGTGTGTGTCTGTGTGTCTGTCAGTGGGGTAATGTATGGTCTGCTACAGAAGAGAAGTGGCTGCTGTGTTTGATTTATCATATGTGTGTGTGTGTGTGTCTGTGTGTCTGTCAGTGGGGTAATGTATGGTCTGCTACAGAAGAGAAGTGGCTGCTGTGTTTGATTTATCATATGTGTGTGTGTGTGTCTGTGTGTCTGTCAGTGGGGTAATGTATGGTCTGCTACAGAAGAGAAGTGGCTGCTGTGTTTGATTTATCATATGTGTGTGTGTGTGTCTGTGTGTCTGTCAGTGGGGTAATGTATGGTCTGCTACAGAAGAGAAGTGGCTGCTGTGTTTGATTTATCATATGTGTGTGTGTGTGTCTGTGTGTCTGTCAGTGGGGTAATGTATGGTCTGCTACAGAAGAGAAGTGGCTGCTGTGTTTGATTTATCATATGTGTGTGTGTGTGTCTGTGTGTCTGTCAGTGGGGTAATGTATGGTCTGCTACAGAAGAGAAGTGGCTGCTGTGTTTGATTTATCATATGTGTGTGTGTGTGTGTCTGTGTGTCTGTCAGTGGGGTAATGTATGGTCTGCTACAGAAGAGAAGTGGCTGCTGTGTTTGATTTATCATATGTGTGTGTGTGTGTGTCTGTGTGTCTGTCAGTGGGGTAATGTATGGTCTGCTACAGAAGAGAAGTGGCTGCTGTGTTTGATTTATCATATGTGTGTGTGTGTGTCTGTGTGTCTGTCAGTGGGGTAATGTATGGTCTGCTACAGAAGAGAAGTGGCTGCTGTGTTTGATTTATCATATGTGTGTGTGTGTGTGTCTGTGTGTCTGTCAGTGGGGTAATGTATGGTCTGCTACAGAAGAGAAGTGGCTGCTGTGTTTGATTTATCATATGTGTGTGTGTGTGTGTCTGTGTGTCTGTCAGTGGGGTAATGTATGGTCTGCTACAGAAGAGGAGTGGCTGCTGTGTTTGATTTATCATATGTGTGTGTGTGTGTGTCTGTGTGTCTGTCAGTGGGGTAATGTATGGTCTGCTACAGAAGAGAAGTGGCTGCTGTGTTTGATTTATCATATGTGTGTGTGTGTGTCTGTGTGTCTGTCAGTGGGGTAATGTATGGTCTGCTACAGAAGAGAAGTGGCTGCTGTGTTTGATTTATCATATGTGTGTGTGTGTGTGTCTGTGTGTCTGTCAGTGGGGTAATGTATGGTCTGCTACAGAAGAGAAGTGGCTGCTGTGTTTGATTTATCATATGTGTGTGTGTGTGTGTCTGTGTGTCTGTCAGTGGGGTAATGTATGGTCTGCTACAGAAGAGAAGTGGCTGCTGTGTTTGATTTATCATATTGTGTGTGTGTGTCTGTGTGTCTGTCAGTGGGGTAATGTATGGTCTGCTACAGAAGAGAAGTGGCTGCTGTGTTTGATTTATCATATGTGTGTGTGTGTGTGTCTGTGTGTCTGTCAGTGGGGTAATGTATGGTCTGCTACAGAAGAGAAGTGGCTGCTGTGTTTGATTTATCATATGTGTGTGTGTGTCTGTGTGTCTGTCAGTGGGGTAATGTATGGTCTGCTACAGAAGAGAAGTGGCTGCTGTGTTTGATTTATCATATGTGTGTGTGTGTGTGTCTGTGTGTCTGTCAGTGGGGTAATGTATGGTCTGCTACAGAAGAGGAGTGGCTGCTGTGTTTGATTTATCATATGTGTGTGTGTGTGTCTGTGTGTCTGTCAGTGGGGTAATGTATGGTCTGCTACAGAAGAGAAGTGGCTGCTGTGTTTGATTTATCATATGTGTGTGTGTGTGTCTGTGTGTCTGTCAGTGGGGTAATGTATGGTCTGCTACAGAAGAGAAGTGGCTGCTGTGTTTGATTTATCATATGTGTGTGTGTGTGTCTGTGTGTCTGTCAGTGGGGTAATGTATGGTCTGCTACAGAAGAGAAGTGGCTGCTGTGTTTGATTTATCATATGTGTGTGTGTGTGTGTCTGTGTGTCTGTCAGTGGGGTAATGTATGGTCTGCTACAGAAGAGAAGTGGCTGCTGTGTTTGATTTATCATATGTGTGTGTGTGTGTCTGTCTGTGTGTCTGTCAGTGGGGTAATGTATGGTCTGCTACAGAAGAGAAGTGGCTGCTGTGTTTGATTTATCATATGTGTGTGTGTGTGTGTCTGTGTGTCTGTCAGTGGGGTAATGTATGGTCTGCTACAGAAGAGAAGTGGCTGCTGTGTTTGATTTATCATATGTGTGTGTGTGTGTCTGTGTGTCTGTCAGTGGGGTAATGTATGGTCTGCTACAGAAGAGAAGTGGCTGCTGTGTTTGATTTATCATATGTGTGTGTGTGTGTGTCTGTGTGTCTGTCAGTGGGGTAATGTATGGTCTGCTACAGAAGAGAAGTGGCTGCTGTGTTTGATTTATCATATGTGTGTGTGTGTGTGTCTGTGTGTCTGTCAGTGGGGTAATGTATGGTCTGCTACAGAAGAGAAGTGGCTGCTGTGTTTGATTTATCATATGTGTGTGTGTGTGTCTGTGTGTCTGTCAGTGGGGTAATGTATGGTCTGCTACAGAAGAGAAGTGGCTGCTGTGTTTGATTTATCATATGTGTGTGTGTGTGTGTCTGTGTGTCTGTCAGTGGGGTAATGTATGGTCTGCTACAGAAGAGAAGTGGCTGCTGTGTTTGATTTATCATATGTGTTGTGTGTGTGTGTGTCTGTGTGTCTGTCAGTGGGGTAATGTATGGTCTGCTACAGAAGAGGAGTGGCTGCTGTGTTTGATTTATCATATGTGTGTGTGTGTGTCTGTGTGTCTGTCAGTGGGGTAATGTATGGTCTGCTACAGAAGAGAAGTGGCTGCTGTGTTTGATTTATCATATGTGTGTGTGTGTGTCTGTGTGTCTGTCAGTGGGGTAATGTATGGTCTGCTACAGAAGAGAAGTGGCTGCTGTGTTTGATTTATCATATGTGTGTGTGTGTGTGTCTGTGTGTCTGTCAGTGGGGTAATGTATGGTCTGCTACAGAAGAGAAGTGGCTGCTGTGTTTGATTTATCATATGTGTGTGTGTGTGTGTCTGTGTGTCTGTCAGTGGGGTAATGTATGGTCTGCTACAGAAGAGAAGTGGCTGCTGTGTTTGATTTATCATATGTGTGTGTGTGTGTGTCTGTGTGTCTGTCAGTGGGGTAATGTATGGTCTGCTACAGAAGAGAAGTGGCTGCTGTGTTTGATTTATCATATGTGTGTGTGTGTGTCTGTGTGTCTGTCAGTGGGGTAATGTATGGTCTGCTACAGAAGAGAAGTGGCTGCTGTGTTTGATTTATCATAGTGTGTGTGTGTGTGTCTGTGTGTCTGTCAGTGGGGTAATGTATGGTCTGCTACAGAAGAGAAGTGGCTGCTGTGTTTGATTTATCATATGTGTGTGTGTGTGTCTGTGTGTCTGTCAGTGGGGTAATGTATGGTCTGCTACAGAAGAGAAGTGGCTGCTGTGTTTGATTTATCATATGTGTGTGTGTGTGTCTGTGTGTCTGTCAGTGGGGTAATGTATGGTCTGCTACAGAAGAGAAGTGGCTGCTGTGTTTGATTTATCATATGTGTGTGTGTGTGTCTGTGTGTCTGTCAGTGGGGTAATGTATGGTCTGCTACAGAAGAGAAGTGGCTGCTGTGTTTGATTTATCATATGTGTGTGTGTGTGTCTGTGTGTCTGTCAGTGGGGTAATGTATGGTCTGCTACAGAAGAGAAGTGGCTGCTGTGTTTGATTTATCATATGTGTGTGTGTGTGTCTGTGTGTCTGTCAGTGGGGTAATGTATGGTCTGCTACAGAAGAGAAGTGGCTGCTGTGTTTGATTTATCATATGTGTGTGTGTGTGTCTGTGTGTCTGTCAGTGGGGTAATGTATGGTCTGCTACAGAAGAGAAGTGGCTGCTGTGTTTGATTTATCATATGTGTGTGTGTGTGTCTGTGTGTCTGTCAGTGGGGTAATGTATGGTCTGCTACAGAAGAGAAGTGGCTGCTGTGTTTGATTTATCATATGTGTGTGTCTGTGTGTCTGTCAGTGGGGTAATGTATGGTCTGCTACAGAAGAGAAGTGGCTGCTGTGTTTGATTTATCATATGTGTGTGTGTGTGTGTCTGTGTGTCTGTCAGTGGGGTAATGTATGGTCTGGTACCAAATGTCTCTCAGTGTGTGTGTGTGTGTATGTGTGTGTGTGTGTGTGTGTGTGTGTGTGTGTGTGTCTGTGTGTTTGTCAGTGGGGTAAAGTACTGTAGGGACTGATACCCAATGTCTCTCAATGTGTGTGTGTGTGTGTGTGTGTGTGTGTGTGTGTGTGTGTGTGTGTGTGTGTGTGTGTGTGTGTGTGTGTGTGTGTGTGTGTGTGTGTGTGTGTGTGTGTGTGTGTGTGTGTGTGTGTGTGTGTGTGTGTGTGTGTGTGTGTGTGTGTGTGTGTGTGTGTGTGTGTGTGTCTGTCAGTGGGGTAATGTATGGTCTAGTACCAGATGTCTCCAGGGCTGGATTACCGAACGGGCACGCAAGACACGTGCCCCGGGGCCCCGACCTCCCAGGGGCCCACAACCCCCCCCCCCCCCCCCCCCCCGAATAAAGTTTGTAACTGTCCCAATACTTTTGGGCCTCACTGAATACACTACAAGGCCAGCATCCCGGAGTCGCCTCTTCACTGTTGACGTTGAGACTGGTGTTTTGCGGGTACTATTTAATGAAGCTGCCAGTTGAGGACTTGTGAGGCATCTGTTTCTCCTAGACACTCTAATGTACTTGTCCTCTTGCTCAGTTGTGCACCGGGGCCTCCCACTCCTCTTTCTATTCTGGTTATAGCCAGTTTGCTAGTTTCTGTGAAGGGAGTAGTACACAGCGTTGTACGAGATCTTCAGTTTCTTGGCAATTTCTCGCATTGGAATAGCCTTCATTTCTCAGAACAAGAATAGACTGACAAGTTTCAGAAGAAAGTTCTTTGTTTCTGGCAATTTTGGCCTGTAATCAAACCCACAAATGCTGATGCTCCAGATACTCAACTAGTCTAAAGAAAGCCAGCTTGATTGCTTCTAGGGTTTTCTAATGATCAATTAACCTTTTAAAATGCCAAACTTGGATTAGCTAACACAACATGCCATTGGAACACAGGAGTGATGGTTGATGATAATGGGCCTCTGTACGCCTATGTAGATATTACATAAAGAAATCTCCCATTTCCAGCTACAATAGTCATTTACAACATTAAAAATGTCTACACTGTATTTCTGATCAATTTGATGTTATTTTATTGGACAAAAAAAAAGCGCTTTTCTTTAAAAAAAAAAAAAAGGAAATTTCTAAGTGACGCCAAATTTTCGGAATGGTAGTGCATACAGTGACGTCCAAAGGTATTGGGACAGTTACCATTTTTTTGTTTGTTTTGGTTTTGTACTCCAGCACTTTGGATTTGAAATGTATGGATGAGTGTGAGGTTAAAGTTCAGACTATCAGCTTTAATTTGAGGGTATTTTCATTCATATCGAGTGAACCATTTAGAAATTAAATCGCTTTTATTAAAAACCTTTTTTTTAGATACAACATTTTAGGGTATCAAAAGTGTTAGGACAATTTTGACTTATATGTTTATTAAAGTAGTTTAGTCCCATATTCCTAGCACGCAATAACTACATTAAACATGTGACTTTACAAGAAAATAAATAGTCAAATTTATTGCATTTTAACACATTTTGCAAAGTGCAGAAAGAAATGTGCAGTTTCGTAATGATATTCTACACATTTTGTCATGACGCTAAGAGAACATTTAGCCTTTTTTTAAGCACATTTCCTGCTATTCTACACTTTTTGCTATGGGGCAGAACATTTTTATAGACCACAAACACGGTAGTCTTGCCCGGGAAGTCTCTTAGTGTGTGTGTGTTTTGTGTTAATTTTACCTGTACTTAACTAGGCAAGTCAGTTAAGAACAAATTCTTATTTACAATGACGGCCTAGGAACAGTGGGTTAACTACCTTGTTCAGGAGCAGAACGACAGATTTTGACCTTGTCAGCTCGGGGATTCAGTCTCTCAACCTTTCAGTTACAAGTCCAACGCTCTAACCACTAGGCTACCTGCTGCACGTGCGCGCGTGTGTGTGTGTTTGTGTGTGTGTGTGTGTGTCAGTTAGGGATGTATGGTCTATACCGTATGTCTCTGTGTGTGTGTGTGTGTGTGCGAGCGTGCGTGAGTGCCTGAGTGCGTGTGTGTGTGTGTGTGTGTGTGTGTGTGTGTGTGTGTGTGTGTGTGTGTGTGTGTGTGTGTGTGTGTGTGTGTGTGTGTGTGTGTGTGTGTGTGTGTGTGTGTGTGTGTGTGTGTGTGTGTGTGTGTGTGTGTGTGCGTGCATGCGTGTGTGTGTGTGTCAGTGGCGTGATGTATGGTCTGTACCGTATGTCTATGTGTGTGTGTGTGTGTGTGTGTGTGTGTGTGTGTGTGTGTGTGTGTGTGTGTGTGTGTGTGTGTGTGTGTGTGTGTGTGCGTGTGTGCGTGCATGCGTGCGTGCGTGCATGTGTGTGTGTCAGTGGCGTGATGTATGGTCTATACCAAATGTCTCTCAGTGTCCTCACATTCATTAACACTAGTTAATGCTGATCCCGCTGTCTGGGCATCAATTCCTTTAATCTATTTACAACTCAGTACTGTGACAGTCTCCTCAGGTTCCCAGCTAGCAGCAACCACATCACGGTCAGCACCCTGGATCCCATCTAGCACCAACCACATCACGGTCAGCACCCTGGATCCCATCTAGCACCAACCACATCACGGTCAGCACCCTGGATCCCATCTAGCACCAACCACATCGCGGTCAGCACACTGGATCCCAGCTAGCACCAACCACATCACGGTCAGCACCCTGGATCCCAGCTAGCACCAACCACATCATGGTCAGCAGCCTGGATCCCATCTAGCACCAACCACATCATGGTCAGCACCCTGGATCCCAGCAAGCACCAACCACATCATGGTCAGCACCCTGGATCCCAGCTAGCACCAACCACATCATGGTTAGCACCCTGGATCCCAGCTAGCACCAACAACATCATGGTCAGCACCCTGGATCCCAGCTAGCACCAATAACATCATGGTCAGCACCCTGGATCCCAGCTAGCACCAACAACATCATGGTCAGCACCCTGGATCCCAGCTAGCACCAACAACATCATGGTCAGCACCCTGGATCCCAGCTAGCACCAACAACATCATGGTCAGCATCCTGGATCCCAGCTAGCACCAATAACATCATGGTCAGCACCCTGGATCCCAGCTAGCACCAACAACATCATGGTCAGCACCCTGGATCCCAGCTAGCACCAACAACATCATGGTCAGCACCCTGGATCCCAGCTAGCACCAACAACATCATGGTCAGCACCCTGGATCCCAGCTAGCACCAACAACATCACGGTCATCACCCTGGATCCCAGCTAGCACCAACAACATCATGGTCAGCAGCCTGGATCCCAGCTAGCACCAACCACATCATGGTCAACAGCCTGGATCCCAGCTAGCACCAACAACATCATGGTCAGCAGCCTGGATCCCAGCTAGCACCAACCACATCATGGTCAACAGCCTGGATCCCAGCTAGCACCAACCACATCATGGTCAACAGCCTGGATCCCAGCTAGCACCAACAACATCATGGTCAGCATCCTGGATCCCAGCTAGCACCAACCACATCATGGTCAGCACCCTGGATCCCAGCTAGCACCAACAACATCATGGTCAGCACCCTGGATCCCAGCTAGCACCAACCACATCATGGTCAGCACCCTGGATCCCAGCTAGCACCAACAACATCACGGTCATCACCCTGGATCCCAGCTAGCACCAACCACATCATGGTCAGCATCCTGGATCCCAGCTAGCACCAACAACATCATGGTCAGCATCCTGGATCCCAGCTAGCACCAACCACATCATGGTCAGCAGCCTGGATCCCAGCTAGCACCAACCACATCATGGTCAGCATCCTGGATCCCAGCTAGCACCAACCACATCATGGTCAGCATCCTGGATCCCAGCTAGCAACAACAACATCATGGTCAGCACCCTGGATCCCAGCTAGCACCAACCACATCATGGTCAGCTCCCTGGTTGATTTCAAAACCATAACCGGACCAATAACAAGATGATGGAAAATGATCAGCATGGCTAGATGTGTTTGTTACACATACAGACCAGAGAGACCAGAGAGACCAAATCAAATCAAATCAAATGTATTTATATAGCCCTTCGTACATCAGCTGATATCTCAAAGTGCTGTACAGAAACCCAGCCTAAAACCCCAAACAGCAAGCAAAGCATGTGAAAGAAGCACGGTGGCTAGGAAAAACTCCCTAGGAAAAACTCCCTAGAAAGGCCAAAAACCTAGGAAGAAACCTAGAGAGGAACCAGGCTATGAGGGGTGGCCAGTCCTCTTCTGGCTGTGCAGGGTGGATATTATAACAGAACATGGTCAAGATGTTAAAAGAGACCAGAGACCAGAGAGACCAGAGAGACCAGAGACCAGAGAGACCAGAGACCAGAGACCAGAGACCAGAGAGACCAGAGAGACCAGAGACCAGAGACCAGAGAGACCAGAGTGTCCAGAGAGTCCAGAGAGACCAGAGAGACCAGAGAGACCAGAGACCAGAGAGACCAGAGAGACCAGAGACCAGAGACCAGAGACCAGAGAGACCAGAGACCAGAGACACCAGAGACCAGAGACCAGAGAGACCAGAGACACCAGAGAGACCAGAGACCAGAGAGACCAGAAACCAGAGAGACCAGAAACCAGAGACCAGAGACCAGAGACCAGAGACCAGAGTCGAGAGACACCAGAGACCAGAGACCAGAGAGACCAGAGACCAGAGACCAGAGAGACCAGAGAGACCAGAGAGACCAGAGACCAGAAACCAGAGACCAGAGAGACCAGAGACCAGAGACCAGAGAGACCAGAGACCAGAGAGACCAGAGACCAGAGACCAGAGACCAGAGAGACCAGAGAGACCAGAGAGACCAGAGAGACCAGAGAGACCAGAGAGACCAGATAGACCAGATAGTCCAGAGACCAGAGAGACCAGAGACCAGAGAGACCAGAGACCAGAGAGACCAGAGACCAGAGAGACCAGAGACCAGAGAGACCAGAGACCAGAGAGACCAGAGACCAGAGAGACCAGAGAGACCAGAGAGACCAGAGAGACCAGAGAGACCAGAGAGACCAGAGACCAGAGAGACCAGAGAGACCAGAGAGACCAGAGACCAGAGAGACCAGAGACCAGAGACCAGAGACCAGAGAGACCAGAGACCAGAGAGACCAGAGAGACCAGAGACCAGAGAGACCAGAGACCAGAGACCAGAGACCAGAGAGACCAGAGACCAGAGAGACCAGAGAGACCAGAGAGACCAGAGACCAGAGAGACCAGAGTGTCCAGAGAGTCCAGAGAGACCAGAGACCAGAGACCAGAGACCAGAGAGACCAGAGAGACCAGAGACCAGAGAGACCAGAGAGACCAGAGAGACCAGAGAGACCAGAGAGACCAGAGAGACCAGAGAGACCAGAGACCAGAAACCAGAGACCAGAGAGACCAGAGACCAGAGACCAGAGAGACCAGAGACCAGATAGACCAGAGAGACCAGAGACCAGAGAGACCAGAGAGACCAGAGACCAGAGACCAGAGACCAGAGACCAGAGAGACCAGAGAGACCAGAGACCAGAGAGACCAGAGAGACCAGAGACCAGAGACCAGAGACCAGAGACCAGAGAGACCAGAGAGACCAGAGAGACCAGAGAGACCAGAGAGACCAGAGACCAGAGAGACCAGAGAGACCAGAGACCAGAGAGACCAGAGAGACCAGAGAGACCAGAGACCAGAGACCAGAGACCAGAGACCAGAGAGACCAGAGAGACCAGAGACACCAGAGAGACCAGAGAGACCAGAGACCAGAGACCAGAGAGACCAGAGACCAGAGACCAGAGAGACCAGAGACCAGAGAGACAAGAGAGACCAGAGAGACCAGAGACCAGAGAGACCAGAGAGACCAGAGAGACCAGAGAGACCAGAGACCAGAGACACCAGAGAGACCAGAGAGACCAGAGAGACCAGAGACCAGAGAGACCAGAGAGACCAGAGAGACCAGAGACCAGAGAGACCAGAGACCAGAGACACCAGAGACCAGAGACCAGAGAGACCAGAGAGACCAGAGACCAGAGAGACCAGAAACCAGAGAGACCAGAAACCAGAGACCAGAGACCAGAGACCAGAGACCAGAGAGACCAGAGACCAGAGACCAGAGAGACCAGAGAGACCAGAGAGACCAGAGAGACCAGAGACCAGAAACCAGAGACCAGAGACCAGAGACCAGAGACCAGAGACCAGAGAGACCAGAGACCAGAGACCAGAGAGACCAGAGACCAGAGAGACCAGAAACCAGAGACCAGAGACCAGAGACCAGAGAAACCAGAGACCAGAGACCAGAGAGACCAGAGAGACCAGAGAGACCAGAGAGACCAGAGACCAGAGAGACCAGAGAGACCAGAGACCAGAGACCAGAGACCAGAGAGACCAGAGAGACCAGAGACCAGAGACCAGAGAGACCAGAGACCAGAGACCAGAGAGACCAGAGAGACCAGAGACCAGAGACCAGAGACCAGAGAGACCAGAGAGACCAGAGAGACCAGAGACCAGAGAGACCAGAGACCAGAGAGACCAGAGAGACCAGAGACCAGAGACCAGAGACCAGAGAGACCAGAGACCAGAGACCAGAGACCAGAGAGACCAGAGAGACCAGAGACCAGAGACCAGAGAGACCAGAGAGACCAGAGAGACCAGAGACCAGATAGACCAGATAGACCAGATAGACCAGAGACCAGAGACCAGAGAGACCAGAGAGACCAGAGAGACCAGAGAGACCAGAGAGTCCAGAGAGACCAGAGACCAGAGACCAGAGACCAGAGAGACCAGAGACCAGAGAGACCAGAGACCAGAAACCAGAGAGACCAGAGACCAGAGAGACCAGAGACCACAGAGACCAGAGAGACCAGAGAGACCAGAGACCAGAGAGACCAGAGACCAGAGAGACCAGAGACCAGAGAGACCAGAGAGACCAGAGAGACCAGAGTCCAGAGACCAGAGTCCAGAGAGACCAGAGAGACCAGAGACCAGAGAGACCAGAGAGACCAGAGAGACCAGAGACCAGACCAGAGACCAGAGAGACCAGAGTCCAGAGAGACCAGAGAGACCAGAGACCAGAGACCAGAGAGACCAGAGAGACCAGAGACCAGAGAGACCAGAGACCAGAGACCAGAGAGACCAGAGACCAGAGACCAGAGACCAGAGAGACCAGAGAGGCCAGAGACCAGAGAGACCAGAGAGACCAGAGAGACCAGAGACCAGAGAGACCAGAGAGACCAGAGAGACCAGAGAGACCAGAGACCAGAGACCAGAGACCAGAGAGTCCAGAGACCAGAAACCAGAGACCAGAGAGACCAGAAACCAGAGACCAGAGACCAGAGAGACCAGAGACCAGAGACCAGAGAGACCAGAGAGACCAGAGACCAGAGAGACCAGAGACCAGAGACCAGACCAGAGGTACCAGAGAGACCAGACACCAGACCAGAGGTACTAGAGAGACCAGGGGGCCCAAAGAGACCAGGGGGACCAGAGATACCACTTTACTGCATTTGGAGAGGTAGTGTGCTCAATTAAGATCTCTGCTCTTAAGTTTTGAGACTCTAGGTGACCTTCACAGCTTCACGTCTCACTGGACTGGATCTGAGTAGACTAGATTGAAGTGGAGGATTATTTAACCGTGTCACGGTAATTCCATAGGACGTCAAGGATGAGCCCTATATCAAATTAAGTGGAACTTTACTTTAAGATCATGCTTGAACGTCCAAACAAGGAATTGCAGAATGGAATTAGATCAATAAAAAAAAAATCACTAGCTATCCATTTCGTTAGTGTGCTTAAAGTGAGGAGAGGCTTTCTGTTGGCTATGTAGACGGTAGAGGAATAGATGAGTCGTCGTTATGTTAAATTACAGGAACAGCTAGTATTGTGAGTTGTGAACAATTTAAGATAAGGATAACAAACAATACTGTTTCAATGTTTTTACAAAAGACAAGACACACCCCAGTGGAACCCTGTCATATTTATTGATCTATATTACAGCTCCATTAAAGCCCTTTGTATCGATTATGTTGCGTATCGATGACTGAAAACCAGGCTTGATGAGATAAGCTTTTTAGATAGTATACCACATGTTATTATGCTATCTAACCACATCTACAGCATTAGAAATACGTCAGACAACATGTGGTATACTCTCTAATCACACCTACCGCATTAGAAATACGTCAGACAACATGTGGTATACTCTCTAACCACACCTACCGCATTAGAAATACGTCAGACAACATGTGGTATACTCTCTAACCACACCTACCGCATTAGAAATATGTCAGACAACATGTGGTATACTCTCTAACCACACCTACCGCATTAGAAATACGTCAGACAACATGTGGTATACTCTCTAACCACACCTACCGCATTAGAAATACGTCAGACAACATGTGGTATACTCTCTAACCACACCTACCGCATTAGAAATATGTCAGACAACATGTGGTATACTCTCTAACCACACCTACCGCATTAGAAATATGTCAGACAACATGTGGTATACTCTCTAACCACACCTACCGCGTTAGAAATATGTCAGACAACATGTGGTATACTCTCTAACCACACCTACCGCATTAGAAATATGTCAGACAACATGTGGTATACTCTCTAACCACACCTACCGCGTTAGAAATATGTCAGATTGTCGCCGTTTAACTCTATTTGTGGTATGCCACACAAGGTGACATAATATGACAAATACACTTTGATTTGATTTACAGTAAGTGACATAGAACTAATTGTAGTTATTGTAAATCAAATCAAAGTGTATTAGTGCTATGTCTCTTACCGTAAATCAAATCAAAGTGTATTAGTGCTATGTCTCTTACCGTAAATCAAATCAAAGTTTATTAGTGCTATGTCTCTTACTGTAAATCAAATCAAAGTGCATTAGTCACATGCACAGGATACAGCTAAGTGAACACAGTACAATGAAATGCTTAGTTTTACATATTGTAATACATTGATTCATATATCCTGTTCTCCCAAAAGTCACTCTCTTCCTCCTCCTCCTACACTTCCTCCTCATCTTCCTCACCTTCCTCTGCCTCCTCCTCTTCCTACTCATCCTCCTGCTCATCTTCCTCCTCCTCTTCCTCTTCCAACTGCTCCTCCTCCTCATCTTCCTCATCTTCCTCATCTTCCTCCTCCTCTTCCTCTTCCTCCTGCTCCTCCTCCTCATCTTCCTCATCTTCCTCCTCCTCCTGCTCCTGCTCCTCATCTTCATCATCTTCCTCCTCCTCTTCCTCCTCCACCTCCTCCTCCCCCTCCTCCCCCTACTCCAGACCTGTTATGTATCTGCTGTGCTCCAGACCTGTTATGTACGTGCTGTGCAGAGAGACAGAAAGTGTTGCTAGCAGCACCTGTGCACTACAGGTGAGGAACAATACAAATGACAGCTCACATCACCAACATAATTTCTGCTCGGCCTCCCTGCCTCCGAAAGTCGTCCCAGAAGGCTGTGAGACAGACGCAGAGGGCAAAGTGTGTGTGTGTGTGTGGGGGGGGGGGACGACTTTCTTTGGACAGAAAACCTGTCCTTGTGACTAACAATGTGCCCGGACCTGACAAATATATTACCATACACCGACCTTAGTGCTTCTTTGGAAAAAGATAGTTTAACTTCTAAGCCAAACATTTTAGAACTGTGAAAGAAACGTTACCATATTTGTATGTACCAGTGGTGTCTTGTAGAATGTGGTTAGACCTAGATGTTCACTCTGACAAATAAAATGTTTGGAGAGATTAGTGTGACAGTAGTTGTCCATCAATTAGACTGTTTTATTCACACACACACACACACACACACACACACACACACACACACACACACACACACACACACACACACACACACACACACACACACACACAGAGTAGTCTGTATGGGCTGGAGAGGGCTAGTGTTTAGCTTTGTTGATTATTAATTAAAAGCGACAGAGATGGAATGAATGAGAGTCATTATCTAAATGTTTATCCCTTGCTAAACTTCCTTTCTCTGTAAATTAATTTCTGCATATCAGATAAACTTATCTTCTCTCCACAGCTGTTTACTGAGAATAGAATAGTTGGAGGGAATCATTTAGAATGTTTATAGTAATTATCGATCATTCTAGAATGTTGTTTGTTACTTCGTTAATCTCAAGAAATCGAGCGTTGAATTCACATTCTTTCACTTTGTTTTCTTTTTTTTGTTGCAGATTGCTGTAATTATTTAAATTATTTAAATATACTAGATGATGCAAATACAGCAGATAATCAATAATATTCACTACTGAAATATTTATTAGGGATAATAGTTTTATAAGATTTGCATTACTAGGACAAGCACAGTGCAGATGTCATCTGTAATTATGTAAAAAGCAATTAAGATATTGCTTATAGCATGACAGTTTATTTCCCTCAAGTATTCTATAAATGTACAATCACTCATTCCAGAAAACAATCTGAGTAGATGGATTTTGGCAATAATTATAGTGTGTGTGAAAATAGCATAGCATTGTGCTGATGTGTTTGTCTCAAACTGAGCTGTAACATTTTAATCAGAATGACTTTTTATCATCATATTGGAATGTTCATAAACAATTACAGAAGTTATTCTTGTCTGTGTTTATGACTGCAAAGTTTTGTTTCCATGCTAGAGAGAGCATTAGTTGTAAGCTATAAAATGTCATTGCCAGCAGAAGATGGATAGCCTTTAGATTGAACATGTGATTACTGTGGTCTACAGCTACTGGTGGGCCAAGTTAATAACGGGTTAGTCAGAATGATGTACCACATACTGTAGCTGGTGAGCCAAGTTAACGGGTTAGTCAGAATGATGTACCACATACTGTAGCTGGTGAGCCAAGTTAACGGGTTAGTCAGAATGATGTACCACATCCTGTAGCTGGTGGGGCCAAGTTAACGGGTTGGTCAGAATGATGTACCACATCCTGTAACTGGTGGGGGCAAGTTAATAACGGGTTAATCAGAATGATGTACGACATCCTGTAGCTGGTGGGGCCAAGTTAACGGGTTGGTCAGAATGATGTACCACATCCTGTAACTGGTGGGGCCAAGTTAATAACGGGTTAGTCAGAATGATGTACCACATACTGCAACTGGTGTGCCAAGTTAACGGGTTGGTCAGAATGATGTACCACATACTGTAGCTGGTGGGCCAAGTTAATAACGGGTTAATCAGAATGATGTACCACATACTGTAGCTGGTGGGCCAAGTTAATAACGGGTTAATCAGAATGATGTACCACATACTGTAGCTGGTGGGCAAAGTTAATAACGGGTTAATCAGAATGATGTACCACATACTGTAGCTGGTGGGCAAAGTTAATAACGGGTTAATCAGAATGATGTACCACATACTGTAACTGGTGGGCCAAGTTAATAACGGGTTAATCAGAATGATGTACCACATACTGTAGCTGGTGGGCCAAGTTGATAACGGGTTAATCAGAATGATGTACCACATACTGTAGCTGGTGGGCCAAGTTAATAACGGGTTAATCAGAATGATGTACCACATACTGTATATTACATTTCTTTTTTACTGTACTTTTTCAGATTTGTTATGTTTTAACATTAAATGTTCATGGAAATAGTTTTATATTTCCCTTTAATTCATTTGGTAACATTTTTACGTACAATACTGATCAGGAAGATACATGATTCCGACATATTATAGTCATACCGTCAAACTGATTCAGACATATTCTAGTCATACCATCAAACTGATTCAGACATATTATAGTCATACCATCAAACTCATTCAGACATATTACAGTCATACCATCAAACTACATCAGCCATATGCTTAGTAAATCTTTGATATTGACTGATGGACACTAAATGACTAATTTCTCTTGCTTTGATATCTGTCTTGTCAGGGGACATATTCACAAAGACTCAGAGTAGGAGAGTTTATCTAGGATCAGGGCCTGTATTACACAAAGACTCAGAGTAGGAGAGTTTATCTAGGATCAGGGCCTGTATTACACAAAAACTCAGAGTAGGAGAGTTTATCTAGGATCAGGGCCTGTATTACACAAAGACTCAGAGTAGGAGAGTTTATCTAGGATCAGGGCCTTTATTCACAAAGACTCAGAGTAGGAGAGTTTATCTAGGATCAGGGCCTGTATTACACAAAAACTCAGAGTAGGAGAGTTTATCTAGGATCAGGGCCTGTATTCACAAAGACTCAGAGTAGGAGAGTTTATCTAGGATCAGGGCCTGTATTACACAAAGTCTCAGAGTAGGAGAGTTTATCAAGGATCAGGGCCTGTATTCACAAAGACTCAGAGTAGGAGAGTTTATCTAGGATCAGGGCCTGTAATTACACAAAAACTCAGAGTAGGAGAGTTTATCTAGGATCAGGGCCTATATTACACAAAGACTCAGAGTAGGAGAGTTTATCTAGGATCAGGGCCTGTATTACACAAAGACTCAGAGTAGGAGAGTTTATCTAGGATCAGGGCCTGTATTCACAAAGACTCAGAGTAGGAGAGTTTATCTAGGATCAGGGCCTGTATTCACAAAGACTCAGAGTAGGAGAGTTTATCTAGGATCAGGGCCTGTATTACACAAAGACTCAGAGTAGGAGAGTTTATCTAGGATCAGGGCCTGTATTCACAAAGACTCAGAGTAGGAGAGTTTATCTAGGATCAGGGCCTGTATTACACAAAGACTCAGAGTAGGAGAGTTTATCTAGGATCAGGGCCTATATTAGACAAAGACTCAGAGTAGGAGAGTTTATCTAGGATCAGGGCCTGTATTACACAAAAACTCATAGTAGGAGAGTTTATCTAGGATCAGGGCCTGTATTACACAAAGACTCAGAGTAGGAGAGTTTATCTAGGATCAGGGCCTGTATTCACAAAGACTCAGAGTAGGAGAGTTTATCTAGGATCAGGGCCTGTATTACACAAAGACTCAGAGTAGGAGAGTTTATCTAGGATCAGGGCCTGTATTCACAAAGACTCAGAGTAGGAGAGTTTATCTAGGATCAGGGCCTGTATTACACAAAGTCTCAGAGTAGGAGAGTTTATCAAGGATCAGGGCCTGTATTCACAAAGACTCAGAGTAGGAGAGTTTATCTAGGATCAGGGCCTGTAATTACACAAAAACTCAGAGTAGGAGAGTTTATCTAGGATCAGGGCCTATATTACACAAAGACTCAGAGTAGGAGAGTTTATCTAGGATCAGGGCCTGTATTACACAAAGACTCAGAGTAGGAGAGTTTATCTAGGATCAGGGCCTGTATTCACAAAGACTCAGAGTAGGAGAGTTTATCTAGGATCAGGGCCTGTATTCACAAAGACTCAGAGTAGGAGAGTTTATCTAGGATCAGGGCCTGTATTACACAAAGACTCAGAGTAGGAGAGTTTATCTAGGATCAGGGCCTGTATTCACAAAGACTCAGAGTAGGAGAGTTTATCTAGGATCAGGGCCTGTATTACACAAAGACTCAGAGTAGGAGAGTTTATCTAGGATCAGGGCCTATATTAGACAAAGACTCAGAGTAGGAGAGTTTATCTAGGATCAGGGCCTGTATTACACAAAAACTCATAGTAGGAGAGTTTATCTAGGATCAGGGCCTGTATTACACAAAGACTCAGAGTAGGAGAGTTTATCTAGGATCAGGGCCTGTATTCACAAAGACTCAGAGTAGGAGAGTTTATCTAGGATCAGGGCCTGTATTACACAAAGACTCAGAGTAGGAGAGTTTATCTAGGATCAGGGCCTGTATTCACAAAGACTCAGAGTAGGAGAGTTTATCTAGGATCAGGGCCTATATTACACAAAGACTCAGAGTAGGAGAGTTTATCTAGGATCAGGGCCTGTATTACACAAAAACTCAGAGTAGGAGAGTTTATCTAGGATCAGGGCCTGTATTACACAAAGACTCAGAGTAGGAGAGTTTATCTAGGATCCGGGCCTGTATTACACAAAGACTCAGAGTAGGAGAGTTTATCTAGGATCAGGGCCTGTATTACACAAAGACTCAGAGTAGGAGAGTTTATCTAGGATCAGGGCCTGTATTCACAAAGACTCAGAGTAGGAGAGTTTATCTAGGATCAGGGCCTGTATTACACAAAGACTCAGAGTAGGAGAGTTTATCTAGGATCAGGGCCTGTATTACACAAAGACTCAGAGTAGGAGAGTTTATCTAGGATCAGGGCCTGTATTACACAAAGACTCAGAGTAGGAGAGTTTATCTAGGATCAGGGCCTATATTAGACAAAGACTCAGAGTAGGAGAGTTTATCTAGGATCAGGGCCTGTATTACACAAAAACTCATAGTAGGAGAGTTTATCTAGGATCAGGGCCTGTATTACACAAAGACTCAGAGTAGGAGAGTTTATCTAGGATCAGGGCCTGTATTCACAAAGACTCAGAGTAGGAGAGTTTATCTAGGATCAGGGCCTGTATTCACAAAGACTCAGAGTAGGAGAGTTTATCTAGGATCAGGGCCTGTAATTACACAAAAACTCAGAGTAGGAGAGTTTATCTAGGATCAGGGCCTATATTACACAAAGACTCAGAGTAGGAGAGTTTATCTAGGATCAGGGCCTGTATTACACAAAAACTCAGAGTAGGAGAGTTTATCTAGGATCAGGGCCTGTATTACACAAAGACTCAGAGTAGGAGAGTTTATCTAGGATCAGGGCCTGTATTCACAAAGACTCAGAGTAGGAGAGTTTATCTAGGATCAGGGCCTGTATTCACAAAGACTCAGAGTAGGAGAGTTTATCTAGGATCAGGGCCTGTATTCACAAAGACTCAGAGTAGGAGAGTTTATCTAGGATCAGGGCCTGTAATTACACAAAAACTCAGAGTAGGAGAGTTTATCTAGGATCAGGGCCTATATTACACAAAGACTCAGAGTAGGAGAGTTTATCTAGGATCAGGGCCTATATTACACAAAGACTCAGAGTAGGAGAGTTTATCTAGGATCAGGGCCTGTATTCACAAAGACTCAGAGTAGGAGAGTTTATCTAGGATCAGGGCCTGTATTACACAAAGACTCAGAGTAGGAGAGTTTATCTAGGATCAGGGCCTATATTAGACAAAGACTCAGAGTAGGAGAGTTTATCTAGGATCAGGGCCTGTATTACACAAAAACTCATAGTAGGAGAGTTTATCTAGGATCAGGGCCTGTATTACACAAAGACTCAGAGTAGGAGAGTTTATCTAGGATCAGGGCCTGTATTCACAAAGACTCAGAGTAGGAGAGTTTATCTAGGATCAGGGCCTGTATTCACAAAGACTCAGAGTAGGAGAGTTTATCTAGGATCAGGGCCTGTAATTACACAAAAACTCAGAGTAGGAGAGTTTATCTAGGATCAGGGCCTATATTACACAAAGACTCAGAGTAGGAGAGTTTATCTAGGATCAGGGCCTGTATTACACAAAGACTCAGAGTAGGAGAGTTTATCTAGGATCAGGGCCTGTATTACACAAAAACTCAGAGTAGGAGAGTTTATCTAGGATCAGGGCCTGTATTACACAAAGACTCAGAGTAGGAGAGTTTATCTAGGATCAGGGCCTGTATTCACAAAGACTCAGAGTAGGAGAGTTTATCTAGGATCAGGGCCTGTATTCACAAAGACTCAGAGTAGGAGAGTTTATCTAGGATCAGGGCCTGTAATTACACAAAAACTCAGAGTAGGAGAGTTTATCTAGGATCAGGGCCTATATTACACAAAGACTCAGAGTAGGAGAGTTTATCTAGGATCAGGGCCTATATTACACAAAGACTCAGAGTAGGAGAGTTTATCTAGGATCAGGGCCTGTATTCACAAAGACTCAGAGTAGGAGAGTTTATCTAGGATCAGGGCCTGTATTACACAAAGACTCAGAGTAGGAGAGTTTATCTAGGATCAGGGCCTATATTAGACAAAGACTCAG
>NC_138315.1:50925000-50947500 GCF_965601325.2 Salmo salar
CACCAGCCTTTACAAAGTGTTTTGAGTCTTTTACTGTGAGATCTGACCGAACAAGAGCCATGGAACGGTGATGGCCGATTAGACTCTGGCGCGCGAGTTCATGTTGGGTACCCTCGTTCCAATACGTTATAAAAGAGAATGCATTCGTCCACCTTGAATATTATTCATGTTCTGGTTAAAAAAGGCCCTAATGATTTATGGTATACAACGTTTGACATGTTTGAACGAACGTAAATATATTTTTTCCCCTCGTTCATGAAGTGAAGTCCGGCGGGCTTAGATCATGTGCTAACAAGACGGAGATTTTTGGACATAAATGATGAGCTTTTTTGAACAAAACTACATTCGTTATGGACCTGTGATACCTGGAAGTGACATCTGATGAAGAGAATCAAAGGTAATGGATTATTTACATAGTATTTTCGATTTTAGATCTCCCCAACATGGCGGCTAGTCTGTATCGCAACGCGTATTTTTCTGGGCGCAGTGCTCAGATTATTGCAAAGTGTGATTTCCCAGTAAGGTTATTTTTAAATCTGGCAAGTTGATTGCGTTCAAGAGATGTAAATCTATAATTCTTTAAATGACAATATAATATTTTACCAATGTTTTCTAATTTTAATTATTTAATTTGTGGTGCTGACTTGACTGCCGGTTATTGGAGGGAAACGATTTCCTCAACATCAATGCCATAGTAAAACGCTGTTTTTGGATATAAATATGAACTTGATAGAACTAAAAATGCATGCATTGTCTAACATAATGTCCTAGGAGTGTCATCTGATGGAGATTGTAAAAGGTCAGTGCATCATTTTAGCTGGTTTTATGGTTTTGGTGACCCTGTCTTTGAATTGACAAAACATTACACACAGCTATTGTCAATGTACTCTCCTAACATAATCTAACTTTATGCTTTCGCCGTAAAACCTTTTTGAAATCGGACAACGTGGTTAGATTAAGGAGATGTTTATCTTTCAAAGGGTGTAAGATAGTTGTATGTTTGAAAATTTTTAATTTTGACATTTATTTGGTTTCAAATTTGCCGCTCTTGAAATGCACCTGCTGTTGATGGAGTGCACCACGGGGGGGACGCTAGCGTCCCACCTAGCCCATAGAGGTTAACCCTTACCCTTACCCTGACCCTAACCTTAACCCTGACTCTAACCCTATCCTTAACCCTTACCCTAACCCTAACCTTAACCCTGACTCTAACCCTAACCTTAACCCTTACGCTAACCTTAACCCTTACCCTTACCTTAACCTTAACCCTTACCCTAACCCTAACCTTAACCCTAAGCCTAACCCTAACCTTAACCCTGACCCTAACCTTAACCCTTACCCTGACCCTAACCTTAACCTTAACCCTTACCCTGACCCTAACCTTAACCCTTAGCCTGACCCTAACCTTAACCCTTACCCTAACCCTAACCTTAACCCTTACCCTTACCCTAACCTTAACCCTTACCCTAACCTTAACCCTTACCCTAACCCTAACACTAACCTTAACCCTTACCCTAACCTTAACCCTTACCCTGACCCTAACCTTAACCCGTATCATAACCCTAACCTTAACCTTAACCCTCACCCTGACCCTAACCTTAACCCGTATCATAACCCTAACCTTAACTCTTACCCTTACCCTAACCTTAACCCTTACCTTAACCCTAACCTTAACCCTTACCCTGACACTAACCTTAACCCGTATCATAACCCTAACCTTAACCTTAACCCTCACCCTGACCCTAACCCTAACCCGTATCATAACCCTAACCTTAACCATTATAATAACCCTAACCTTAACTCTTACCCTAACCTGTACCTTAAGCCTTACCCTAACCCTAACCTTAACCCTTTTCTAAACCTAACCCTAACCCGTAACCTTAGCAAGCAGTTGCTTATCAACAGATAGATTGATAATAGTATTACCAGAAGGACTATTCAAATAGAGTGTGATCTTACTTTCCTTAAGATGCCTACTGAATATCAGTAGTGATAATTTGTTCCATGTATATTTACTCACAGTAGACGTGACGATAATTTTCTTGGACGTAACGTTCCTCACCCCCCAGGTATGTCTGTAAGGGAGAATTTAAAAAAAACAAAGTAAAAACCTACTCTTAAAATACATGCAGTTCAAGATTTGAAAACATGACTACGAATGAATAACAAGATTCAGGCTTCACTAATGATGGAAAAACAAGATTGTTACCAGGGCGAAACAGTAATACGCTTTGTAAATGTTTGGAGATAATAACGGTGAGTTGATGAAGTAACCATGTTATCATGCTATCACGTTGTTACTTTATCACATTATCATGTTACCAGTATGGAGGAGAGAGAGGAGACTCATTACCAGTATGGAGGAGAGAGAGGAGACTTTACCAGTATGGAGGAGAAAGAGGAGACTCATTACCAGTATGGAGGAGAGAGAGGAGACTCATTACCAGTATAGAGGAGAGAGGAGACTCATTACCAGTATGGAGGAGAGAGAGGAGACTCATTACCAGTATGGAGGACAGAGAGGAGACTCATTACCAGTATGGAGGAGAGAGAGGAGACTCATTACCAGTATGGAGGAGAGAGAGGAGACTCATTACCAGTATGGAGGAGAGAGAGGAGTCTCATTACCAGTATGGAGGAGAGAGAGGAGACTCATTACCAGTATGGAGGAGAGAGAGGAGACTCATTACCAGTATGAAGGAGAGAGGAGACTCATTACCAGTATGGAGGAGAGAGAGGAGTCTCATTACCAGTATGGAGGAGAGAGAGGAGTCTCATTACCAGTATGGAGGAGAGAGAGGAGACTCATTACCAGTATGGAGGAGAGAGAGGAGACTCATTACCAGTATGGAGGAGAGAGAGGAGTCTCATTACCAGTATGGAGGAGAGAGAGGAGACTCATTACCAGTATGGAGGAGAGAGGAGACTCATTACCAGTATGGAGGAGAGAGGAGACTCATTACCAGTATAGAGGAGAGAGAGGAGACTCATTACCAGTATAGAGGAGAGAGAGGAGACTCATTACCAGTATGGAGGAGAGAGGAGACTCATTACCAGTATGGAGGAGAGAGAGGAGACTCATTACCAGTATGGAGGAGAGAGGAGACTCATTACCAGTATGGAGGAGAGAGGAGACTCATTACCAGTATGGAGGAGAGAGGAGACTCATTACCAGTATGGAGGAGAGAGGAGACTCATTACCAGTATAGAGGAGAGAGAGGAGACTCATTACCAGTATAGAGGAGAGAGAGGAGACTCATTACCAGTATGGAGGAGAGAGAGGAGACTCATTACCAGTATGGAGGAGAGAGGAGACTCATTACCAGTATGGAGGAGAGAGGAGACTCATTACCAGTATAGAGGAGAGAGAGGAGACTCATTACCAGTATGGAGGAGAGAGAGGAGACTCATTACCAGTATGGAGGAGAGAGAGGAGACTCATTACCAGTATGGAGGAGAGAGGAGACTCATTACCAGTATGGAGGAGAGAGAGGAGTCTCATTACCAGTATGGAGGAGAGAGAGGAGTCTCATTACCAGTATGGAGGAGAGAGAGGAGACTCATTACCAGTATGGAGGAGAGAGAGGAGACTCATTACCAGTATGGAGGAGAGAGAGGAGACTCATTACCAGTATAGAGGAGAGAGGAGACTCATTACCAGTATGGAGGAGAGAGAGGAGACTCATTACCAGTATGGAGGACAGAGAGGAGACTCATTACCAGTATGGAGGAGAGAGGAGACTCATTACCAGTATGGAGGAGAGAGGAGACTCATTACCAGTATGGAGGAGAGAGAGGAGACTCATTACCAGTATGGAGGAGAGAGGAGACTCATTACCAGTATGGAGGAGAGAGGAGACTCATTACCAGTATGGAGGAGAGAGGAGTCTCATTACCAGTATGGAGGAGAGAGAGGAGACTCATTACCAGTATGGAGGAGAGAGAGGAGACTCATTACCAGTATGGAGGAGAGAGAGGAGACTCATTACCAGTATGGAGGAGAGAGGAGTCTCATTACCAGTATGGAGGAGAGAGAGGAGACTCATTACCAGTATGGAGGAGAGAGAGGAGACTCATTACCAGTATGGAGGAGAGAGAGGAGACTCATTACCAGTATGGAGGAGAGAGGAGACTCATTACCAGTATGGAGGAGAGAGAGGAGACTCATTACCAGTATGGAGGACAGAGAGGAGTCTCATTACCAGTATGGAGGAGAGAGGAGACTCATTACCAGTATGGAGGAGAGAGGAGACTCATTACCAGTATAGAGGAGAGAGAGGAGACTCATTACCAGTATAGAGGAGAGAGAGGAGACGCATTACCAGTATGGAGGAGAGAGAGGAGACTCATTACCAGTATGGAGGAGAGAGAGGAGACGCATTACCAGTATAGAGGACAGAGAGGAGACTCATTACCAGTATGGAGGAGAGAGGAGACTCATTACCAGTATGGAGGAGAGAGGAGACTCATTACCAGTATGGAGGAGAGAGAGGAGACTCATTACCAGTATGGAGGAGAGAGGAGTCTCATTACCAGTATGGAGGAGAGAGGAGACTCATTACCAGTATGGAGGAGAGACAGGAGACGCATTACCAGTATGGAGGAGAGGAGAGGCTTTTACACAGCGACTGCAGTGTATAGAATGTGTGTGTGTTTGACAAAGAGAGAGAGAGAGAGAGCTGGGACGCTGGAACATTATGTGTGGCCGTCGCCCACGGCAGCCTGGGCTTGTTAATTGAAAAAGATTAAGCTGCTCTCTCCTGCTCCATGACACCACTATCAATAAGGGCCCTTGTAGATGTCCCTGGACTGATGTTCCCATTGTCTCACAGACACACACACACACACACACACACACACACACACACACACACACACACACTGTACTGATGTTCCCATGGAACATACAGAAGGTTATCCGTAAATGGTCGGGTCTACCGTCGGTCCCTCGATACACCACGGCATTTGAAAGTACATTGAATGGCGATAGAAACACTTCCTGCCTACTGAGCCCAGACTGATCTGTAGATCCAGGTAGACAACATCTTACAAGCATCCTAAACACTACCCTATTGCCTGTATAGTGCACTACTTTTTACCAGGGGCCCTATGTTGGTAAATGTGTTGATTCTGTGTCATCTGTTGTGTTACATCAGAGGACATCGCTTAACTTTTTTTGCCTTGTGAGTTTTAATCACAACCAGGAAATTATGCTTGAATTGGGTGATCTGTTTTAATTTGCGCGTCCTTAATTAATTCAACTTCGCTCCGTCCCATCTCTGTTCTCTAAGGAGTCTCATTCTACGGTAATAATTCAAAGTATGCTTTGATTATTATTATTTTTTTTCCTTTTGTTCTGAAACCAACAACAGGAAATTGTATTATAAATTGGAATATCCTCTCTGACTGCTTAACTTTGTTTATTCTATTTGGGGAAAGCTTGTTTGTGTTCTCAGAGGAGAACTTAGCATGTCTTCCAAAGGGATAACACAGTCAAGGGGATTGTTAAAGGCCAAATTGAATTAGTTGAGCATTTCCTGGAAGAAGTACTCACAACAACATCCCTCCATCCCTCCATCTCTACACCCCTCCATCCCCCATCCCTCTACTCCCTCCATCTCTCTACTCCCTCCATCCCTCTGCTCCCTCCATCCCTCTCTCCATCCCTCTACTCCCTCCATCCCCCATCCCTCTACTCCCTCCATCCCCCATCCCTCTACTCCCTCCACCCCTTCATCCCTACACCCCTCCATCCCTCTCTCCATCCCTCTGCTCCCTCCATCCCTCCACCCCTTCATCTCTACACCCCTCCATCCCTCTGCTCCCTAAACCCCTCCATCCCTCCATCCCCCATCCCTCTACTCCCTCCATCCCTCTGCTCCATCCATCCCTCCATCTCTACACCCCTCCATCCCTCTGCTCCCTCCATCCCCTCCATCCCTCAATCTCTCCCTCCATCCATCCCTCGCTCCATCCCCTCCATCCCTCTATCCCATCCCTCCCTCTATCCCCTCCCTCCCTCTATCCATCCCTCGCCCCATCCCCTCCATCCCTCTATCCATCCCTCCCTCTATCCATCTCTCCCTCTATCCATCCCTCCATCCCACCGCTCCCTCTATCCCCTCCCTCCCTCTATCCATCCCTCGCTCCATCCCATCCCTCCCTCTATCCATCTCTCCCTCTATCCATCCCTCCATCCCACCGCTCCCTCTATCCCCTCCCTCCCTCTATCCATCCCTCGCTCCATCCCCTCCCTCCCTCTATCCATCCCTCCTTCCATCACTCAATCCCTCCCTCTATCCATCCCTCCCTCTATCCATCCCTCCATCCCTCTGCTCCTTCCATCACTCCCTCCCTCCATCCCTCCTTCCATCCCTCAATCTCTCCCTCTATCCATCCTTCCATCCCCTCCCTCCCTCCATCCCTCTGCTCCCTCCATCCCTCTATCCATCACTCCATCCCCTCTGTTTCTTGTCTAGTTCCACTTCCTCTTGGTAGTTGTTACAGAATCAACTTATGTCCAACAGATGATGGACTCTATGAAACAGAACGCTGGATTGATTATTTACACCATCTCTGTTTGTGGCTGAATGATAAACAGTATTGACAGAGATTATTAATAGTGGGTTCTTCATTCAGATAATCAACTGATCTCTGTTTTGTTTTTTTTCATCGTTGTGATTTGTGAATTTGGGTTTTAGCTTATCGTCAGTGTTGAAGAAGAGCATTGTCTACTAAGTGAATCATACACAGCATTTCATTTGTTTTTGAGAGAGCAACTTAAACTGACACAACACCCACGGTTCATCCAAATATATCGTTGACAGACTGAGTGTGTCTTAGGCTGACGAAGATAAGGTTAAACTGTTGTCTTAAATGTTTAATGCAAGCTATTTTCATAGTTTGTCACGACATCGACGGAAGGTGGCGCCCCTCCTCGCCCGGGGCGGCGCTCGGCGGTCGTCGTCGCCGGCCTACTAGCTGCCACCGATCCTCTGTTTCATTTTCTGTTGGTTAGGTTCTAGGTTAGGTACGCACCTGTTTTGTATTAGTTCATTAGTGGGGGGGGGGGGGGTATTTAGTATTTCTGTGTAGGTTTGTTTTTTGTGTGTGATTATTTTACGTCAGGACGTTTCGTCTGGGGAACAGGTGTTTCCCTCTGCCTGTGGGCTGCGTCCCTACATTGTGTGCGGGCTGGTATTTTGGGCTTTTTGTATTGTCACCCTGCCGTTCCTAGTTTTTGGACGAGAGTGGATACCTATTATACGTGTGTTCACGGACTTGTGTCTCCTGCGCTTGACTTCACCCCTCCTGCTTCCTTGAGCCGCCTGACATAGTTGTAGTATACTGGCATAGATGCAGTAAAAATATCAATTGAACTCGACCAAAACAATGAAAATGCCATGGCAACGCCACTCAGGGCATCACCCGTGAGGTACATTTTCAGAATTTCCTCATTGCCCCCCAGCAACATTAGCCTACATTTAGGATAGTGTTTATATGTGTATCCGACACTATGTTGAGGTAAAAATTGAAGTATAATTATTGTATGGATTTCAACTCCAATACATGTTGATGTCATCGTTAGCGATCAACTGCATTACACTTAAAAGAAGACTCAAGTACCACCACCGACTTGCAGTATAGACGGCTAGCTATGCTACCTTACTAAACAAAACGGCAGTTAACGTGTTTATAAGCCATAAAAGGACTCTTTCTAAATGTTATGCAGCGAAAACAGACAAATATATCAAAATCGGATTTTAGTAACCACAATGTAGGCCTGTTAGAACACAAAACATGACGTTTATTTGACGAAAAATTCACTTTCTTTTTTTAAATGTAGGCTAATGACGGCGTCATTGTTCTGTCCCTCATGGTCTGTGTTCCATTGACCTCTTTACCGCATGTATTCTAAACAAAATGTCAGAGTTTTCCTGGAACACCGAAGAGTTGATCAGTGCTAAGAATACAACACTGAAAGTGTCAGGGATTTCTTCGTCTTCTGACGATATAACGAAATCATGGTCGGAAAAGGTAGACCAATACGCAGCAGGTATGTGATTGTTCATTTTGAACATTTATTCACTTCAAAACGAACACAAAAACAACAAACAGGAACACGAACGATTGACAAACTGCCAGTCTGGTAAGGCACTAGGCTCAACACAGAACAATCACCCACAAAATACACAAACACACCCTACTATATGGGACTCTCAATCAAAGGCAGATAGACAACACCTGCCTTCAACTGAGAGTCCCAACCCCAATTAACCAAAACATAGACATACACTCACTAGACTCCACATAGAAATACCTAAACATAAACCAAAACCCGGAATTACTAAATCAAACACCCTTTTTACAAAACACACCACCCTGAACCACATAAAACAAATACCCTCTGCCACGTCCTGACCAAACTACAATACTAATTAACCTTTATACTGGCCAGGACGTGACAGAAAGAGCTTCTTTCAGTTCGATATTTTATTGTTGTTGTTGTTGATTACAGTCTCAAGTAGTTCCGGTCTGATTTCCCGCATTTTGTCAACGTTGAATGATATCGTGGATAGGCCTGCTCGGGGCCAGCTCATTATACTCAGAGATTGTCAGACTAGTGTGGAAAGGCTTGTAAATGCAGATAATAAGAGTTACTGTATGAGTTCCTTCCTCCAGTCAAAAGAACCAAGGACAGAATATGACTTCCTTCCTCTTATCAAAGGCCCAGGACATTGCACTAACATTTGATACTTTTAATGAATTTAATTTGCAGTAGCTTTTAGCGTGTCCATGTTATTAACTAACAGAGCATGAGTGCTGTGACACTGAGTTGATGTATCCCAGTAGAGTAGATGTATGCCATAGATGCTAATGTAATGGTCCGTTGTTACAAATGGCACCCTATTACCTATTTAGTACATCACGGGAACTGGTCAAACGTAGTGCCATATATAGGGAATAGAGTGCTACTTGGGACTCAAGCCATATTTAGTGGAAGCCCATCTACAATCTACCCAGGGCTGGATTCATCCATCAGCATTACAAGTGCCTATAGAAACCCAACAAAGAGACCACTATGTATAAATACGCTGCATGCTAGCATTAATGGGGATGGGGGAACGCTTCAGTAGGCTACACATTCTAGAACACCTCGATAGACATTGTGATTCCAGTCCATTCCATTCAGTCCATTATAACCTTTCGTCAAAAGCACCACAGCTCTTACACATCAGTCCATTAGGATGTTGTAGTGTTCTATATGATCAGTGGGCATTAGCGTAAAAGGTTAATGGCACTAGTCCTGATTGTGTTTGAGATTCTACATTCTTTCATTCAAATTTCATAAAAGGTTCCCTAATTAGTACAGGGCACTGTTTTTCATTAATTGAACCAGGGTCGGCGTTATGCGGGGGGGGGGGGGGGGGGGGCTTAGGGGTCCTGGCCCGCCTTACCGTACCTCCTTGCCCGTCGAAATAAAATATTTAAATGTTGATGATTTATTTGACGAGACGTGTGCCGACAGAATGACGCATCAATCTCAGATAAAGCATCGTAGCGAGCACCTCTCTGTCTCAGTATGTGTAGACCATGTATCTGATGCAGTCTGGACAGTGAAACAGCACCTCTCTGTCTCAGTATGTGTAGCCCGTGTATCTGATGCTGTCTGGACAGTGAAACAGCACCTCTCTGTCTCAGTATGTGTAGACCATGTATCTGATGCTGTCTGGACAGTGAAACAGCACCTCTCTGTCTCAGTATGTGTAGACCATGTATCTGATGCAGTCTGGACAGTGAAACAGCACCTCTCTGTCTCAGTATGTGTAGCCCATGTATCTGATGCAGTCTGGACAGTGAAACAGCACCTCTCTGTCTCAGTATGTGTAGCCCATGTATCTGATTCTGTCTGGACAGTGAAACAGCACCTCTCTGTCTCAGTATGTGTACGCCATGTATCTGATTCTGTCTGGACAGTGAAACAGCACCTCTCTGTCTCAGTATGTGTACGCCATGTATCTGATGCTGTCTGGACAGTGAAACAGCACCTCTCTGTCTCAGTATGTGTACGCCATGTATCTGATGCTGTCTGGACAGTGAAACAGCTCCTCTCTGTCTCAGTATGTGTAGACCATGTATCTGATGCTGTCTGGACAGTGAAACAGCACCTCTCTGTCTCAGTATGTATAGCCCGTGTATCTGATGCTGTCTGGACAGTGAAACAGCTCCTCTCTGTCTCAGTATGTGTAGACCATGTATCTGATGCTGTCTGGACAGTGAAACAGCACCTCTCTGTCTCAGTATGTGTAGACCATGTATCTGATGCAGTCTGGACAGTGAAACAGCACCTCTCTGTCTCAGTATGTGTAGCCCGTGTATCTGATGCTGTCTGGACAGTGAAACAGCACCTCTCTGTCTCAGTATGTGTAGACCATGTATCTGATGCAGTCTGGACAGTGAAACAGCACCTCTCTGTCTCAGTATGTGTAGCCCATGTATCTGATGCAGTCTGGACAGTGAAACAGCACCTCTCTGTCTCAGTATGTGTAGCCCATGTATCTGATGCTATACACGGCTATATAAAAACATGGCTATATAAAGGGAATACCAGGTAATAACATGACTATATACAGGAAGTACCAGATAATAACATGGCTCTATACGGGGAATACCAGGTAATAACATGGCTATATGCATGAAGTACCAGGTAGTAACATGGATATACAGGGAATATGTTACGGGAATTAAGTTATCAATGTTCTTAAACCGAACTTCAATTTAACTACTCAGTTTGTATACCAGAAGGTGTAAGGTTCCGGTCGAAAGAAACAGACTGAGACCCAGGTAACAATGGTCAGAACGTTTATTTACGAGAGCTCTAAAATCCATACAATGCACAACGCCTTTTATATTACCACACACACACCCAAATGAACTCGCATCAGTAGAGAACTCCACCCCGCTTTAGGCGGCTGTATTTTTCCACAGTACACATACATTCATTATCAAACCTTGCAACCTGTCTTCTCCTGCCAGCTAAGCCGTTCTCAGGCCGTTGTTTCTCTCCCTAACTTAGGGAGGCCTCTTCTCCTGTTCCTTTCCCAAGGTCGTCTTATCAACTCTGCCCTGCTAATTTTGAAGTAGTAACAGTGTCCTAGTCTTAAAAATCTACTCACACACAGCATTGGATTATAGTCTTTAACACCTTGTTATAGACTTCTAATTTCTAATACATTTCAACAGGTTATATGGTTTCTGAGTGAAAACATTTAGTCAAACCTTTAATCATATAATTTCCATTACAATCCTCCCTATTGGCTAAATATTTCACATACACTATAACACGTCTATTTTTATTGGATTCAGAAATGTCACACAAAATCAAACTAATTCAGAAATGTCACACAAAATCAAACTAATTCAGAACATCAAAGAAAACTAATGCATATACTGAGAGTCAGTCTATTTTACCAGGTGATGAGGGAGGTGGCGGATAACTGGTCAGAGAACCTCTTTACTGCATCCCCGGTTTCATTCATGAATCTCTGTTGATTATAAAAGATGTCATTAATCCAATGGTGTCATTAATCCAATGATGTCATTAATCCAATCCACATTTTTATTTATTGTCAACCCAAAAGAATGTAGTGGTAAAGTCTTCACCCATTTGATTCATAGCTTTGTATTCATCTGGAACTTCCCTGAGGACGCCAATAGCATCATTCTAGACAAAGCTACTCCCATCCTGGTCAAAACTCCTCCTGTGCCTACTTTAGCCTCCTATAACTGGCCTCTGATGACTAACTCGACCTGGTTGGACCAATAACCCCGGGGCGCAATTTCCTAACCACCCTTTTTGGTAATTTCTGTCGTATGCGTCCTTTACTGGTACTAGCCCAAAAATGTGGTGATTGACAGAGTCGAAAGCCTTGGCCAGGTCGATGAATACGGCTGCACAGTATTGTCTCTTATCGATGGTGGTTATGATATCATTTAGGACCTTGAGCGTGGCTAAGGTACACCCATGACCAGCTCGGAAACCAGATTGCGGAGAAGGTACGGTGGGATTCAAAATGGTCGGTGATCTGTTTGTTAACTTGGCTTTCGAAGACCTTAGAAAGGCAGGGTAGAATAGATATAGGTCTGGGACTAGAGTTTGGGACTAGAGTTTGGGTCTATATCAGAAATCACCAAAACGCCCCTGCCTAGTAGTGTTAAATTAGAGAGTTAGTGGGCCTCCTGGGTGTCCACAGAGCTGTTGTCAGGGGAGAGTTAGAGGGCCTCCGGGGTGTCCACAGAGCTGTTGTCAGGGGAGAGTTAGAGGGCCTCCTGGGTGTCCACAGAGCTGTTGTCAGGGGAGAGTTAGAGGGCCTCCGGGGTGTCCACAGAGCTGTTGTCAGGGGAGAGTTAGAGGGCCTCTGGTGTGTCCACAGAGCTGTTGTCAGGGGAGAGTAAGAGGGCCTCCGGGGTGTCCACAGAGCTGTTGTCAGGGGAGAGTTAGAGGGCCTCCGGGGTGTCCACAGAGCTGTTGTCAGGGGAGAGTTAGAGGGCCTCCGGGGTGTCCACAGAGCTGTTGTCAGGGGAGAGTTAGAGGGCCTCCGGGGTGTCCACAGAGCTGTTGTCAGGGGAGAGTTAGTGGGCCTCCGGGGTGTCCACAGAGCTGTTGTCAGGGGAGAGTTAGAGGGCCTCCGGGGTGTCCACAGAGCTGTTGTCAGGGGAGAGTTCAGGGCTCCTCTCTCTCTCTCTCTCTCTCTCTCTCTCTCTCTCTCTCTCTCTCTCTCCAGCAGATCTCTCCCTCCCACCTGGTGGGACTGTGGCCTCAGCGCTGACACTGCTTTTTAATATTCCACCACACGCAGAGCCCACCATATGTCCCCTACACCCCCCCCCCCTCCCACACACACACACACACACACACACACACACACACACACACACACACACACACACACACTTCTGCCCTCTCATGAAATATGAATACAAATGCACTTCTAATATTTGGAGGAGAAAAATATGCCTACAGCAGGCAGCAGACCGACTTTTTGGACTTGTTGTATTTTTAGCAGCCAGGTTTTGTTACCCCCCCCCCATAATGAAGGGTTGACTGCAGGAGACTGAGGTGAGAAGAGGAGAGAGGAGCGGAGGGGAAACTGAGACGAGTAGAGGAGAGAGAGGGTAGAGAGGAGAGGGGACTGATGGGTGTAGAACTATCCTCTCGTCTCCTCTCCTCTCTGTGAACATTCTAACAGAGACTAAAAGTTCTAGCTTGCTTCTAAAATGGCACCCTATTCTGTGTGTAAAGCCCATAGGGAAGTAATGCACTTTAGAGAATATTTGTGCATTTGGGAGACAGTTCTAATATCTGAAATAGGCTCTTAGATGGTGAGTGGTCTGGTCTGATCCCACAGTGGTGTATCTATGGTCTAATCTAACTCGCTCTTAACTCCACCAACTTGGAGACAGCTCTTAACACAGCCACCTTGGAGACAGCTCTTAACTCCACCAACTTGGAGACAGCTCTTAACTCCACCAACTTGGAGACAGCTCTTAACACCACCAACTTGGAGACAGCTCTTAACTCCACCACCTTGGAGACAGCTCTTAACACCACCAACTTGGAGACAGCTCTTAACACCACCAACTTGGAGACAGCTCTTAACTCCACCAACTTGGAGACAGCTCTTAACTCCACCAACTTGGAGACAGCTCTTAACTCCACCAACTTGGAGACAGCTCTTAACTCCACCAACTTGGAGACAGCTCTTAACTCCACCAACTTGGAGACAGCTCTTAACTCCACCAACTTGGAGACAGCTCTTAACTCCACCAACTTGGAGACAGCTCTTAACTCCACCAACTTGGAGACAGCTCTTAACACAGCCACCTTGGAGACAGCTCTTAACACCACCAACTTGGAGACAGCTCTTAACTCCACCAACTTGGAGACAGCTCTTAACACCACCAACTTGGAGACAGCTCTTAACTCCACCACCTTGGAGACAGCTCTTAACACCACCAACTTGGAGACAGCTCTTAACACCACCAACTTGGAGACAGCTCTTAACTCCACCAACTTGGAGACAGCTCTTAACTCCACCAACTTGGAGACAGCTCTTAACTCCACCAACTTGGAGACAGCTCTTAACTCCACCAACTTGGAGACAGCTCTTAACTCCACCAACTTGGAGACAGCTCTTAACTCCACCAACTTGGAGACAGCTCTTAACTCCACCAACTTGGAGACAGCTCTTAACTCCACCAACTTGGAGACAGCTCTTAACACAGCCACCTTGGAGACAGCTCTTAACACCACCAACTTGGAGACAGCTCTTAACTCCACCAACTTGGAGACAGCTCTTAACACCACCAACTTGGAGACAGCTCTTAACTCCACCACCTTGGAGACAGCTCTTAACACCACCAACTTGGAGACAGCTCTTAACACCACCAACTTGGAGACAGCTCTTAACTCCACCAACTTGGAGACAGCTCTTAACTCCACCACCTTGGAGACAGCTCTTAACTCCACCAACTTGGAGACAGCTCTTAACTCCACCAACTTGGAGACAGCTCTTAACTCCACCAACTTGGAGACAGCTCTTAACTCCACCAACTTGGAGACAGCTCTTAACTCCACCAACTTGGAGACAGCTCTTAACTCCACCACTTGGAGACAGCTCTTAACTCCACCACCTTGGAGACAGCTCTTAACTCCACCAACTTGGAGACAGCTCTTAACTCCACCAACTTGGAGACAGCTCTTAACTCCACCAACTTGGAGACAGCTCTTAACTCCACCAACTTGGAGACAGCTCTTAACTCCACCACCTTGGAGACAGCTCTTAACTCCACCAACTTGGAGACAGCTCTTAACTCCACCAACTTGGAGACAGCTCTTAACTCCACCAACTTGGAGACAGCTCTTAACTCCACCAACTTGGAGACAGCTCTTAACACCACCACCTTGGAGACAGCTCTCTTTTGGCGTGTACGGTACCTACGTCCATATTCATGCCGCGTTTTCAATCATGCTGTTTGTAACATGATTATTCATGAATCAGAAATTCCTTTTCAAATAAAGGGAAGAAGTCGAAGACAGTGTTTTTTTTTTTCATTGCAAAATGTTGCTCTCTCCATTTCCATCTCAATGAGCATTCTCCATAGAGTACAGACAGACTCTCAGATTAGGAAACCTACCGTATTGAACCGCCTTTAATAATTCATGACATAATTTTGCTTTATCTCAGGGAAAGTGATACACGAGCTAGACTGTCCCATTCATCAAACTGCCATAGCCTTTTATAAGGCATAATGAATTGGATGCAGTAGCTTTTATATGTCCTGATGTCAAAGCCTGATGTAAAAACCTAGCTATGTGGGGAGGGAACATTGCAGAAAGAGAATAAGAGCCTGCAAACAAATGAATGTTTTTTTTTTTCATGCACCTGGTTCAGCGTGACATTTGGGTCACACACAAAAAAAAAAGTACCCTTGGTGCATTTTCTAAATCCTCTGACACAAAACTGAAGTCTGTGGAAGTGCAGTGACTTTGAATGTTTCCCTCAGAATCTCTACAAGAGAAAAGAGAACATGGATTAGATGGGAAAAGGGGACAGTTAAACATGAAACTGTTACATGAAAGAAATCCACACACAACATGTCATTCCAGTCCAATGCCTTTCCCTATAAGACTGATAACAACCTAACCATTTTACCTTGGGGGGGGGGGACTGTTTAAGATTTCCTAGTATTGTTATCAGACTAAACCAAGCTGAATAATTCCTTCCCATATCAAGGTCTGTCCTGATCAACCCCTATGTCCTACTGCCATTGTGACATGAGGCACAGAAACTAATCCTACACCCTACAGAGAGAGAGAGAGAGAGAGAGAGAGAGAGAGAGAGAGAGAGAGAGAGAGAGAGAGAGCATGGAAATACATTTATGTTGTTATCTGGAATGACTTAAAGAGAACTGCGGTGTGTGTGTGTGTGTGTGTGTGTGTGTGTGTTGGTGACTGCGGTTTACTGGGAACGTGGCATGGCACTGTCCTGTGGCCTACTGCTTTCCTCCTGTCTGGTCTGGTATCTGTGTAGATAAGGCAGACAGAGAGGTGCAGAAACATGATGCAGGGTGATGGGGGAGATTGGATAAGGAGATGGGTGAGATGGGGTGAGAAGTTGGTGACATGGGGTGAGTAGATGGGTGAGATGGGGTGAGTAGATGGGTGAGATGGGGTGGGGGGATGGGTGGGATCGGGTGAGATGGGGTGGGTAGATGGGTGAGATGGAGTGGGTAGATGGGTGAGATGGGGTGAGGAGATGGGGTGGGTAGATGGGTGAGAAGGGTGGGTATATGGGTGAGATTGGGTGGGTATATAGGTGAGATTGGGTGGGGAGATGCGTGAGATGGGTAGGGAGATGGGTGAGATGGGGTGGGGAGATGGGTGAGTTGGGGTGGGGAGATGGGTGAGATGGGGTGGATAGATGGGTGAGATGGGGTGGATAGATGGGTGAGATTGGGGTAGATTTGTGAGATGGGGTGGGTAGATTTGTGAGATGGGGTGAGGAGATGGGTGAGATGGGGGTAGGGAGATGGGGAGATGGGGTGGGAGGATGGGTTGGATGGGGTGAGATGGGTGAGATGGGGTGGGGAGATGGGGTGAGATGGGGTGGGAGGATGGGTTGGATGGGGTGAGATGGGGTGAGTAGATGGGTGGGGAGATTGGGGAGATGGGGGAGATGGGGTGGGGAAATGGATGAGATGGGGTGGTTAGATGGGTGACTCACTTCCAACATTACTGCTCTTCTTCTGTCCCAATATGACTCACTTCCACCAGTACTGCTCTTCTTCTGTCCCAATATGACTCACTTCCACCATTACTGCTCTTCTTCTGTCCCAATATGACTCACTTCCACCAGTACTGCTCTTCTTCTGTCCCAATATGACTCACTTCCACCAGTACTGCTCTTCTTCTGTCCCAATATGACTCACTTCCACCAGTACTGCTCTTCTTCTGTCCCAATATGACTCACTTCCACCAGTACTGCTCTTCTTCTGTCCCAATATGACTCACTTCCACCAGTACTGCTCTTCTTCTGTCCCAATATGACTCACTTCCACCAGTACTGCTCTTCTTCTGTCCCAATATGACTCACTTCCACCAGTACTGCTCTTCTTCTGTCCCAATATGACTCACTTCCACCAGTACTGCTCTTCTTCTGTCCCAATATGACTCACTTCCACCAGTACTGCTCTTCTTCTGTCCCAATATGACTCACTTCCACCAGTACTGCTCTTCTTCTGTCCCAATATGACTCACTTCCACCATTACTGCTCTTCTTGATAAAAAGTTGCTGATACTTGGAAATCCATTAGTTCAGTTATTGTAGATGTTTTTGTTTAGTTTTTTGTTGTTGTAGAAACAGCAGTTCGTTTTTGATCGCAAAATGTGTTAAATGTGTTCTCTCTATGGTCTCTTGCTTGTACGTTAGGTAGGTGAATGGCTATACAGGACTGTGTTATACAGTATCAATGTGTTATACATCTTCCTAAAACTTAAATAGACTCCAGGACACTGCATGGTTGGTGCTGCCTCAATATGGCTCATCTCTGTTTTTCATCAATAAATTGCTTTGGTGGAATCAATCTAAGAGCGAGTCACAAATGCCAACATTAAGACCATCATGGAAATACATTCAATTATTCCATCTCAGAGCTGTGCTAATGTGTTTTTCATCAATGTAATACAGTGCCCATGACATTCCACTACATTGATATGCCAGTGTGGTCCCTGTGCCTGAGGAAATCAAGTAGCTTTGAAGCCTCACATATGGCGCCGGTGGGTAGGACTGCCGTCTTATCGGCCCTAAACCAATCATGCAATTTTTTTTTTCTCACGTTGTTCACAACTTGTTTTGTACATAATGTTGCTGCTACCGTAACCTATTACTGAAAAGAGCCTCTAAACATCAGAACTGGGATTGCTCACCTCAAACTGGACGAAGAGTTTTTCTTCAATGAGTCGGACGCGAGGGATATACGGTTGACATCCGACCAGGGCCCAGATCCCCGTGATTCGCTGGAGAAGGAAACGTAGACTTCAAGGCAAAAGATCAGGGTGCCTTGTGAGGACCAGGCGACGAGTTGGGGACCAGGCCCTTGTGAGGACCAGGCCCTCCGTTCTGCTAGCTAACGTTCAATCGCTGGAAAATAAATGGGACGAACTGAAAGCACGTATATCCTACCAACGGGACATTAAAAACTGTAATATTTTATGCTTCACCGAGTCGTGCATGAACGACGACATTAAGAACATAGAGCCGGTAGGTTATACACTCGATCGGCAGGACAGAACAGCAGCTTCTGGTAAGACACGGGGCGAGGGCCTACGCATTTACGTAAACAACAGTTGGTGCACGATATCTAAGGAAGTCTCAAAGTTTTGCTCGACTGAGGTGGAGTATCTTATGATAAGCTGCAGACCTTACTATTTACCCAGAGAGTTTTCATCTGTTTTTTTTTTCGTATCTGTCTATATACCACCACAGAGCGAGGTTGGAACTAAAACCGCACTAAACGAGCTGTATTCCGCCATAAGCAAACAGGAAAGCGCTCATCCAGAGATGGGGTTCCTAGACGGTGACTTTAATGCAGGGAAACTTAAACCAGTTTTAACGAATTTCTATCATCTTAAATGTGCAATCGGAGGTAAAAAAAAATTCTAGACCACCTCTACTCCAAATCTAATCAAATTTTATTTTATTTGTCACATACACATGGTTAGCAGATGTTAATGCGAGTGTAGCGAAATGCTTGTGTTTCTAGTTCCGACCATGCAGTAATATCTAACAAGTAATTTAACCTAACAATTTCACAACAACTACCTTATAAACACAAGTGTAAAGGATTGAATAAGAATATTGACATAAAGATATATGAATGAGTGATGGCCGAACGGCATAGGCAAGATGCAGTAGATGGTATAGGGTACAGTATATACATATGAGATGAGTAATGTAGGGTATGTAAACATTATATAAAGTGGCATTGTATAAAGTGGCTAGTGATACATTTATTACATACATTTTTCATTATTAAAGTGGCTAGAGATGAGTCAGTATGTTGGCAGCAGCCACTCAATGTTAGTGATGGCTGTTTAACAGTCTGATGGCCTTGAGATAAAAGCTGTTTTTCAGTCTCTCGGTCCCCGCTTTGATGCACCTGTACTGACTTCGCCTTCTGGATGATAGCGGGGTGAACAGGCAGTGGCTCGGGTGGTTGTTGTCCTTGATGATCTTTTTGGCCTTCCTGTGACGTCGGGTGGTGTAGGTGTCCTGGAGGGCAGGTAGTTTGCCCCCGGTGATGCGTTGCGCAGACCTCACTACCCTCTGGAGAGCCTTACGGTTGTGGGCGCAGCAGTTGCTGTACCAGGCGATTGTGCATCTGTAAAAGTTTGATTATTTTTGGTGACAAGCCAAATTTCTTCAGCCTCCTGAGGTTGAAGAGGTGCTGCTGCGCCCTTTTCACCACGCTGTCTGTGTGGGTGGACCATTTCAGTTTGTCCGTGATGTGTACGTCGAGGAACTTAAAACTTTAGACCTTCTCCACTACTGTCCCGTCAATGTAGATAGGGGGCTGCTCCCTCTGCTGTTTCCTGAAGTCCACGATCATCTCCTTTGTTTTGTTGACATTTAGTGTGAGGTTATTGTCCTGACACCACACTCCGAGGGCCCTCACCTCCTCCCTGTAGGCTGTCTCGTCGTTGTTGGTAATCAAGCCTACCACTGTAGTGTCGTCTGCAAACGTGATGATTGAGTTGGAGGTGTGCATGGCCACGCAGTCATGGGTGAACAGGGAGTACAGGAGAGGGCTGAGAACGCACCCTTGTGGGGCCCCAGTGTTGAGGATCAGCGGGGTGGAGATGTTGTTTCCTACCCTCACCACCTGGGGGCGGCCCGTTTGGAAGTCCAGGACCCAGTTGCACAGGGCGGGGTCGAGACCCAGTGTCTCGAGCTTAATGACGAGTTTGGAGGGTACTATGGTGTTAAATGCTGAGCTGTAGTGATGGACAGCATTCTTACATAGGTATTCCTCTTGTCCAGATGGGTTAGAGCAGTGTGCAGTGTGATTGCGATTGCATCGTCTGTGGACCTATTGGGGCGGTAAGCAAATTGGAGTGGGTCTAGGGTGTCAGGTAGGGTGGAGGTGATATGGTCCTTGACTAGTCTCTCAAAGCATTTCATGATGATGGAAGTGAGTCCTACGGGGCGATAGTTATTTAGCTCAGTTACTTTAGCTGTCTTGGAAACAGGAACAATGGTAGCCCTCTTGAAGCATGTGGGAACAGCAGACTGGGATAAGGATTGATTGAATATATCCGTAAACACACCAGCCAGCTGGTCTGCGCATGCTCTGAGGACGCGGCTGGGGATACCGTCTGGACCGGCAGCCTTGCGAGGGTTAACACGTTTAAATGTTTTACTCACGTTAGCTGCAGTGAAGGAGAGCCCGCAGGTTTTGGTAGCAGGCCGTGTGAGTGGCACTGTATTGTCCTCAAAGCGAGCAAAGAAGTTGTTTAGTTTGTCTGGGAGCAAGACATCGTGGTCCGCGACGGGGCTGGTTTTCCTTTTGTATTCCGTGATTGACTGTAGACCCTGCCACATACCTCTCGTGTTTGAGCCGTTGAATTGCAACTCTACTTCGTCTCTATACTAACGCTTAGCTTGTTTGATTGCCTTGCGGAGGGAATAGCTACACTGTTTGTATTCGGTCATGTTTCCGGTCACCTTGCCCTGATTAAAAGCAGTGGTTCGTGCTTTCAGTTTTGCGCGAATGCTGCCATCAATCCACGGTTTCTGGTTGGGGAAGGTTTTAATAGACGCTGTGGGTACAACAACACCGATGCACTTGCTAATAAACTCGCTCACCGAATCAGCATATTCATCAATGATATTGTCCGACGCTATGCGGAATATATCTCAGTCCATGTGATCGAAGCAATCTTGAAGCTTGGAATCCGATTGGTCGGACCGGCGTTGAACAGACCTGAGCACGGGCGCTTCCTGTTTTAGTTTCTGTCTATTGGCTGGGAGCACACACAGAGATGCGTACAAAGCTCTCCCTCGCCCTCCATTTGGAAAATATGACCATAACTCTATCCTCCTGATTCCTGCTTACAAGCAAAAATTAAAGCAGTAAGCACCAGTGACTCGGTCAATAAAAAAAGTGGTCAGATGAAGCAGATGCTAAACTACAGGACTGTTTTGCTAGCACAGACTGTAATATGTTCCGGGATTCTTCCGATGGCACTGAGGAGTACACCACATCAGTCACTGGCTTTATCAATAAGTGCATCGAGGACGTCATCCCCACAGTGACTGTACGTACATACCCCAAACAGAAGCCATGGATTACAGGCAACATTCGCACTGAGCTAAAGGGTAGAGCTGTCACTTTCAAGGAGCGGGAAGCTAACCTGAAAGCTTATAAGAAATCCCGCTATGCCTCCGACAAACCATCAAACAGGCAAAGCATCAATACAGGACTAAGACCGAATCTCACTACACCGGCTCCGATGCCCGTCGGATGTGGTAGGGCTTGCAAACTATTACAGACAACTAAGGGAATCACAGCCAAGAGCTGCCTAGTGACACGAGCCTACCAGATGAGCTAAATGGGCCAGATGGATTACCAGGACGTGTACTCCGAGCATGCACTGACCAACTGGCAAGTGTCTTCACTGAAATTTTCAACTTCTCCCTCTCTGAGTCTGTAATACCAACATGTTTCAAGCAGACCACCTCACATGGGGTGGTCTGCCCAAGAACACTAAGGTAACCTGCCTAAATGACAACCGACCGATAGCACTCACGTCTGTAGCCATGAAATGTTTTAAAAGGCTGGTCATGGCTCACATCAACACCATTATCCCCGAAACCCTAGACCCACTCCAATTTGCATACCGCCCCAACAGATCCACAGATGATGCGATCTCTATTCCACTCCACACTGCCCTTTCCCACCTGGACAGGAGGAAAACCTATGTGAGAATGCTATTCATTGACTACAGCTCAACGTCAACACCATAGTGCCCTCAAAGCTCATCAATAAGCTAAGGACCCTGGGACTAAACACCTCCCTCTGCAACTGGATCCTGGACTTCCTGATGGGCCGCCCCCAGGTGGTAACGGTTGGTAACAACACATCCGCCATGCTGATCCTCAACATGGGAGCCCCTCAGGGGTGCGTACTAAGTCCCCTTCTGTACTCCCTGTTCACTCATGACTGCACGGCCAGGCACAACTCCAACGCCATCATTACATTTGCTGATGACACAACAGTGGTAGGCCTGATCACCGACAACGATGAGACAGCCTATAGGGAGAAGGTTAGAGACCTGACCATGTGGTGCAAAGAAAACAACATATCCCTCAACGTGATCAAGACGAAGGAGATGATTGTGGACTACACGAAAAAGTGGACCAAGCACGCCCCCATTCT